>NW_027257795.1:300000-396989 GCF_043159975.1 Macaca nemestrina
CAACATGATGGCTGTAATATCTAAATTCACTTTTTCTTTATTCCAGTTCTACATAACAAAGCACAAATAATCACAGAGGAATGATTCTGTGTTGGACTATTCAGTGGACAGAGAAGAGCATTCTGACCGGCGTGAGACACTGTCTTCCTTCCCAGGGAGCCCGTGAGGTGGCTGCACAGAGCACACGCGTGAAGATTCAGGAACACGAGCATCAGGTGATGGGAGGGGCACGGAGGCAGCACCAGAAAGATGCCTGCCGAGGGGCCGCTGCAGCCAGGCTGGCCGGGAAGGTCACGGGAGTGGGCGCAGGCATCTCCCTCCAGCCGCACTTGGTTTTCATGAGGACGCGTGCACGGAAGGGGATGACACCGAAATGCTGTGGCGCTGAGGGGAGGAAGGGAGGGACACAGGGCCGACGGCTGGCCCCCACCCCTTCCGTCCCTGCCCCTATGAACGCTGCCAAAATCAGCCCCAACGGGGAGAAATGAGGTGGGTGAAAGAGGTGGACAGACTTGGCTTCCATGGAATTCACAGATTCCAGTCATTAAAAATCCCTTCTGAGTTTTCACCTGGAAAACTTTGCCAATGTACTTAGGGACAAGAGGCGGAAGATGAAGCCAACACAATTGGGCTCAAACTGCCACCCTTCTCCTTCTCTCTTCATCCACCACCCTCCCTGGGCCCCTGAGTGTGAGAACCAGGAGCTGCACAGCCCAAGGGTGCAGCCCCTGACCAGAGGAGGGAGCCGCACGGCGGGGCCCCCAGCACGTGGATGGCAGGATCTGTGCTATGTCAGTCCCAGGGCCCCAAGCAGAGAAGGCCTGGGGCTCCCAGCTGAAGTTTTGCTGTCTACTCTCTCACCAAAGTCGAGAAGGACTGAGTGGGACCAACGCTGCACCTGGCGGCTCCTCAGTGGCTGCCGATGTGGTCCTCACGCTGCAGGTGAGACCCTCTAGGGAAGCCCAGACAGTGGCGAGAATGACAGCCACGAGTGCTCCAGTTGCCCCAAAACTCCAGCATAGCCTGAGGAAGGCAGCGCCCGCTCAGATCCCCGTGCAGGCTTGTGTGGCACACTGGTGAGGCACACAGCACCAGAACATGGCACTTTAAGTGGCTTTGTGGGGTGTAGGAACACAAAGTGTGGTCTGGAGTGGCTCAGAAGTCACTCCCACCAGCCTGTGGGACCCGGACGGCCCCTTTGGACGTGGCTGGAGTCTCTCCAGGGCGGGCTCCAAAGTCCCAAGGATGAGGTGAGCGTCGGTCTTGCTCTGAGGAAGGCCCCTGACAAGTATCCTGAACATGCAGGTACACAGCTGGCTGACTCATCTGAAGGGACCTGCTGAGCTACGAGCTAGGGACAGCTAGAGAAAACTGCATGAACTTTTGTGACTACTCACAGGTAGGTAGCTACTGCCTGAGACACAAAGGTAAAGAATTAACCTGAAACTGCATATTATAAAACTTATTTTTAAATGATGGCGCTTAATTGAAAAGACTCCCAAAGAATACTGCATTAGAAAGCGACAGAGTGAAACCGTGAGGCTGACCACAGGAGTCCCGGGAAATTTCACCAAATGTTGTGTCAAAACTGGGAAACAGAAGAACTGCACCTGATGAAACATTCCATTAATCACTCGAGTCCTCCCCACATACGAAGCTATGTAAAAAGTGTTCCCAGAAGGTAAAGTGAGCAGGAGGGCTGTGAACACACAAAGAGAGAGCCACTTCGTCCACGGACCACAACAAAAGAAACGCTAATGAGTGCCGACGACACGCTGGAGTCCAGGGCTCTGGGCGCAGTTGGGACGGGGACACTCAGGGTCCCACTGTCCAGATGGGACACCAGGGTGGAAACACCAGGGAGCCTGTCCCAGGGTGCAGAGCTAGTGAACAGTCGTTCATACTGCGACAATCCCAGCTGCCAGGCTCTGGGGCTCCTCGGGACAGAATCCTGTTGACTTCACTCTGGGGTGCGAGAGGCGGCAGCATCCCCCAAAGGCACCTGGAGAAGTGGTGTTACCCTCCATCCCCTGTCCCCGGCGTTACCCTCCGTCCCCCTGTCCCTGGTGTTACCCTACTTCCTCTGTCCCCAGTGTTGCTCACCATCCTCCTCACCTCCAGGCCCCTCTCCCTGTCCTCCCTCGTTTTCCTGTTCAGCCAGAGCACATCACATGTCTCTTCCCTTTTCAAGAGACTCAGCTGCACCCAGAGGCATTCCAGCCTATTCAGGATGGGGCACACACCCTGGGGAAATGCCAGCACAGGGCCGGAAGGGCCTGAGACCCTCTCACTGTCGCCCAGGAAGGATGGAACAGCCCACGGTCATGCTCATTGTCAGGCAGGATGAAAACTTCTGTGTCCGAAATGTTCTTTTCACTGGAACTGTTCGGACCATTCATGAACGAATCAGTTAAATACCAGCAAGTGCCACTCCCACTTATTCTCTGGCTAGTTTTCCACCCACCAGCAACCACACTCCTAGGAATTATCCCTAACGCAGAATCAGCGCCTTGTGCCTTTAGGAAAACCTCTTTCTCTCCAGCTTTGTCCTCCTTCCACAAAAGGTGCCTCTGACTGCCTCACTCGCTGTATCAGGATTTCACTCGGCTATGGAGGAAAATCTGCGTGGGGCTCAGAGGTGGGTGGTCCCTGCATGGGCAGCAGGTCTGTGACATCCTCCGAGGAGCCTGGCCCAGGCCTGCCTCACACGCCAGGACTCTGCCTTCTGGCCCTCGGGCCCCCGAAGCTGCTTTCCCTCCAGGTGTCATGCCCCGGGCAAGAAGGCCGGACAAGGGCCCAGGGCTGCTGTGGGTCAGGAAAGCCTCCTGACACCTCCCACTCCAGGACCCCCCATCAGCATCCCAGCATCTGGACCTGTGTCACCAGCCGCTCCGCCGTACAAGAGAATTGGATTTTCAGCTGGGTGTGCTGCTTCCCTAAACAAAGTAGGGTGTTGTTACTCAGGAAAAAGGAAAAAATTGGCATCTTCTTGGCAACCCCGCGACATCCAGCCACCGGTTCTCACCATCCCAGAGATGTCCATCCAGGGCAGATAGTGTCTTCAACCAAGCGCCACTGACCCAGAAGTGCAGTAATTAGTACACTTTCACCAGAATCACCCACTCCTTCACCTTTACACCCAAGAAAAACATGTTTGCCAGGCAAACTAGATGTCCAGGAGGTGTAAGGAAACCCCAAGCCTGCTTTAAGCCTCAGACTTTTGAGACCGTTGAGGGCTGTGCGCACAAGAGCAAGGCTGCACCCGAAAGCTCTGCTCCTGCCAGACGCCATGGACAGACCACATGGCTTAGCCACATGGACCCTTCCAGGACTTCACGAGAGGGACCTCCGTGGTACATGCAATGATGTGCACTTCGTTCAGCCTCGAGCAGACCACGCCCTCGTTACAGGGTCGGTGGTCCACCTCCTGCCATCAGCCCCCCACCTCACCGAGGGTCTGTGTCTGCATCTGAAAGAACTTTGCTGTTTTACCTGGGTATGAAAATGCAGCATCGCGATGTTTAAAGGTCTTTAAATATCAACACTCCGGGTGCAGTCCTTGTCACTTTAATGCGGTCACTCGATGCAGGCCTCACTCACAACTCTGAGGTAGCTCATACCTTCCCTACCTAACCAAGGAAGAAACGAAGGCATGGAAGGTGCAGCTCCTAAGGAGCAGATTAGGATTCAAACCAGTGAACTTCGTCACATGCTGACCTACCTCTCAGGCTGAGATAACGTTGAAAATTAACCAGGTAGAACAGCGTTCCATAAATCAGCTGGAAATGGTCCTTGTGCATGGGCCTGTGGTTACTCCCTGAAGAACAAGACCATTAGCCCAAAAATCCACCTGTGTCACACTCAAATGTTTACATATACAACTATTTTTAAAATAACCCAATCAAGCATGTTCACAGCCATTTAGAGCCATATAGATTGTCTGCTTCGCTGACAATCAACCCAAGACCTCTGTCGGCAAAGGCCACGGTGCCGGGTCCAGAGAAGGCGGGACAGAGACACAAGCAGACACAAGCAGGAACCTTTCCATCCCTGGGAGCCTCGCTCTGATCGGTCCGTGAGGACACGGTACAGACCGTGGGGCACAGGCAGACGGTAGGCCAGGAGAAGGGGCTGCATTGCCGGGAGGCAGTGCTTTGAGCTCTAATGGATGGAACACTGCTAACCAGTGAAGGTGGAGAGAGGGCACACGTCTGAGAACATGTAGAGGCAGCAAAGCACAGCCAGCCTCGGGGAACCAGAAGCCACAGGGACATCAGGTTGGGTGCTGCTGTCTGCCGGCCACTGGCTGGGGGACTGTACTGGGCCTGGAGGGACATCCCTGACACTCCCCACCAGATGCCAGGGGCACCCCCAGCCCCAGGTGAGAACCACGGATCCCATGGTGAATGAGGCCAGCCTGTGGGAAGTGGGGCTGGGACAGCTCTGTACAGCTTAATAGGAAAGTTGGGTTCTATTTTGTGGGGTTTTGGTCACGCCGATGGCTAGTCATGGCTGTCCGTCAGGAAGTGATTTGAGGATAGACTAGAGAAGGGGCTGCCAAGACCAGCGGAGCATTCGCTGTCTGGGTCCAAGGAAAAGGAAATAAAGGCTGGCGATGTGACAGTGGGGGGGAGCACAGAGCAAAGGAACTGGTGGAGACACAGGGCTGGCCCCGCACAGGGCTTTGAGCAGCTACCCGGGGGTCGTCCTATTAATTCTCCTCATGGCCCCAAGAGGCGGCTGTGAGGATCCATCTCCTGAGGACAGAACTGCTCCAGAGCCACACAGCGAGGATCCACAGAACCAAGATCCGGGCCAGCTCCAAAGCGGGTGAACTTGACCCCTCAGCCATGGTCCTAAGACAGGGATCGGAGCCCCCTGGACACACAGACACAGGAACTGCAGGAAGGGGAAACGGATGCCCCGGACCAGTGGCGGGACCCAGGGTTTCAGCCCTCCAGGGCCACTGGGACCAGCCACTGCACAGGTGGACACATGATGCTTTAACTCGCGCTGGGGGAAGGAGCCCTCACTCTCAGGGTGGAGACCGCAGCTCGATCGGGCCGGCCTCCCTGCTGGGCACAGCCTGAGCCACACAGGATGCTGAGGTGCCCCAACGTTGGGGTGCTCAGAGCCACTCAGCTGAGATCGTGGTGCTTTCTGTAACCACCCTCGTTTCTTCACGGTATAGATCTGGACTCCATCCATTGCAATGTGTGAGGTTCTAGGAAGAGGCTGGCCAGCTGGGGAAGTGTCCTGGGCTCTGTCCCAGTGATGACGAACTTGGCTCCCCACAAGGGCGGCCTGTTCACCACAGTGACCCCCGGGGACCACGCCTGCACCCACCTTGCTGAAGATAATTCACTTCTCATCCGTGAAAGAATAAAGCTAGACTAACTCAATTTCACACTCACTTCCAACTTTAACAACTTGTGTTAGGAAATCAAAGACAAGGACTCTGACCACGTCACAAACCCAGGAAGCAAAACCCGAGACTAACGGAATGATGCCACCTTCGCAGTTCCGAGCTTTACTAGTTGTTTTTCTTTTCTGGTCTGTTTTTCTCTTTTGGTTTAAATAATTAAAGACCCTTGTTGACAAGAAAAAAAATTCTCTATGAAACTTAAAAAAGTGGTTCTAATTAAACATTTAAACATTCTTCCATATGCTTTATAAACAGTTGAAATTACAGCTCTACTTAGTGTTAAGTACTTTAACCAAATGAAAGGTTAATTATACAGACTGGCAATTATAAAAAATAAGGCTACATATTCGTGGCATCATGAATAATTAATAAGAACCGTTTGATTTCATTCAGACCAGGGATTCTGTGCTAATAGGCTCTTAGCTGTCTTGAAATAATGGTGAAATTTTAAAATTACTTTTGTACTTAAACATGTCCCCAAAGTGAAGCACAGCAGTTAACATCCATCATGGTGCCCAGCAGAGCGACCCGCCCTACTATGGCCGACACCCTGATTCCCGAGGGCTGCATCCCGGGGCTGTACTCGTGCAGAGAACGTTCAGGAAACAGACCAGGTGGCAGGAGGGGGTCTTGTCCTCAAGGAACCTCATGAGTCTTGCTAGGGGGACAAACAGCGAGAGAATGAAACCGGCAGCCACGGAATCTGGACAGCGATGCCCAGGCCCCGCCATGCATAACCCCTGGCTGGCACCTCCCTGAGACCCGTCTGGCACAGGCAGCGGCAGGGTCCGGCCCTTGGAGCGCAGGGATGGCAGAGCAGGGCCATCAAAGCGGGTGGCATGCCGACAGCGGCTTCTCCGCAAGAGCTCCTGGCTCTCAGGGAGCTGAGGGCTCCTCAATGGGAAATTCTGGCTGAGCTCCAGGGGAAAGCGGGTGGGAGGCCTGTCTCCTCTGCCCCTATCTCCTCTGCCCCAACCCTGGAAGAGGGTCAGATATCAATGCTAACTCTTGTGCTGACTCAATTAAATCAAACAATTCAGAAAACAAACTTGCTTTAAGTATTAATTTCCTAAAAAGAACTAACATGAATTCAAATAATTCACATAATTAAAATGATTTTAATTGTTAATTTAATTAAAACATCTCCGTTTTCACAGCATCATGTACCTTGGTACTTTCTCCTTATTGCATTTCCCATCTTCCAGGGCAGGTTTCCTTCCACCCAGGGCAGCAGCGACTCTGGTGTCTCGGGTATTCCCAGGCTTCCGTCAGCCCCTGGGGGGCTTACAGTTCTGCAGCGGTCTCCATCCTCATTAATCTGCATAAGAACATCCGTCCGCAGGGATGTCCTGTGGCCCCGTGGCCACATCTGACGCGCAGCTAAACGCTGGGCGTGTCGCCTGGTGACAGCAGATGACACAACTGTGGGCAAGGTAGCACCTCTGGGCGCCGACACTCTCGATGAGTTTTTTACAAGACCATTCTTTAATGGGTGAACCCTGACAGGAAACACTAAAGATTGTTTTTAACTATTTTTATATCGAGACAAATCTTTGTCAAACGTTCACTCAATGCTAAATGTCACTTCTCCAGCCAACCCCTTTAAGAATACCTAAAACTTAAGACTGGAATGACGCTTTCAAACACATACTCTACTCATGCATTCCCGGGAGCAGAGAGCAGCTTAATGTTTTCACGCTACACAGGCATGAAGTTTGGCGAAGGCATTTTAATATTTTTACCTGAATATTTTAATAAAATCAAAAGATCATTTTCACTCTAATACTCTACTTAGAATCTAATTTTCCATTAAATAAACAGTCAATGTTCAGTAACCCACATGCTGATAAACTTTTGAAAACTTTAGAAAGTATTAAGTATAATCAGAGATTACTTTTAATTTTCGAGCTGGTAAGAGCCTGTGTCAGGGAACAGAGTTGACATTGAAGAGATAAAAGCACGATGATTTTCTTAAAGAAAAGCGAAATTCGTAAAAGAGACCAGGTGATTATATAAAGAAACACAGAATCCGTTTTCAGAAATGGCAAACATTGACCACAGAACACCAGTGTTGCCCGTGATGAGAGAAACAGTTAAAAGGAAGAATTCACGGTGGCCCAGCATAGATCAGGTGTGGGAGGACAGAGACGTGATGAAATGATCCTCCTTCTAACTTCCCAGAAAGGCACAAATGGCCAGCACTGTAACTGAAGACCACGCAGGCACCAGTGTGAACTCAGACTCCATGGCCAGCACCGTAACTGGAGACCACATGGGCAATGGTGTGAACTCAGACCCCACGGCCCGCACCGTAACTGGAGACCACACGGCCACCAGTGTGAACTTAGACCCGACGGCACCTGCCTGGGCTGCTCCAGCCACCACCAAAACCTGTTCTGCAGCTGAACTGGAAGCTGATTCTGGAAGGAACTGAGGAGCATGAGGACGAGATCCTTCTACCTCAACAGGGATCAATTTTTTAATGATTTCTTTCTTTTAGAAAACTGTTAATAAAATACTTTGTTCTAAAATGACCAGGATTTCAGCAGCCTCTACATTCCTTCATGTCAATCAAAGCTTAGGCACGTGGGTTACTTCACTGTTCGTGACACCCTTTTGAAATAAAACCCGGGGCCGCCTGTGTACCCAAGAGCCTGGGCACTGAACATTCAGACAAAACGTCCAGGGCGAGAATGTTCACGTCCCAGCGGTGCGGTAGAGTGGATGGGGGGAGTTCGAGCCACAGGTGGCCACGCCTCCCCTGCCTCCGGCCAGTGCCCACTGCTCACGCACTCCTTCCTCGGCCCATCCTGAGCCACGGGGCCCTCGCGTAACCAAGGCCGCTGCGGTACCTCCAAGAACAAACTGGTTACAGGTGGACTGCTCTCTACTCAACGTACAAAGATTGTTTTTAAAACTGCTCGTCTCTGGAACTTATCCCAGTAACAGGCTAGATTAAGAAAACTGACTAAAAACAGTAGGAAGAAAAACTCACTCTACCCGTTGAGGCAAGAGAAATGCACACAGCCTCTGAAATAACTACAGAGGAGTTTTCCTGGGTTAGGTACGAGGTGGGGTGACCCTACCCCATAGCGGGGCGATGGCACATGGTGGGAACCAAGGAACATCTCCGAGTAAATGTAGGAAAATGCACTCAACTCCCAAACAGAGAGAGAAACTGCTTTTTTCCTTAAAAGCTTCTCTCTTTTATTCTCAGAAAGACTCTCTTTGGTGTCTTGACTGCTGAAGGGACAAGCCTGTCATCCCCAGAAAGCAGCCCTGGACAGTCTCCAGATCCTATGGCCCTCAGGCCCACCTTGCCTACTGATGATCCCACATTACGAAACCTAATCATCAGAAAAACCTCCCAGTCCGCAGCTCACCAGTGACATTTTATTCAGGGAAATGCTAATAAAAACCTGGGGCTCTGTGTAAACGCTGTCCCCTAGGTACTGAGGCTCCACACAGATGGCACACAGGGAGACAGGCCTCACCCCTTCCTGGTGCCCCATGTCTCTCCTCACATTTTATTAGCTGAGTTTTGTGGCGGTTTGTTACTTTTAACCTGACTGTCCAAGGCAGCTGCACTAAACTAATTGTCCAGGGCAGATCCACTCATAATGACCATCAGCTCAGAGTTGGAAGTAGCACTGGAGAATGAGGTGGTATCAGGGCACTATGCTTCCCTGCCCTCTTTTCCAGGGATGCCAAGTAAGTTTCTGCCATGGCTGATGATGTCAGCACTACACTAACATCAGTTCAACGGCAGGCCACCAATTAATACTTAACGAACAATGCCCTTAAGAGCAAAACCCCATCTCTGCCAAAAATACAAAAAATTAGCTGGACGTGGTGGTGAGCGCCTATAATCTCAGCTACTGGGGGACTGAGGCAGGAGAATTGTTTGAACCCAGGAGGCAGAGTTTGCAGTGAGCCGAGATTGCACCATTGCACTCCAGCCTGGGCAACAAGAGTGAGACTCCATCTCAAAAAAAAAAAAAAAAAAGAAAAGAAAAGAAAGAAAGAAAGAAAGAAAGAAACGATTCTCATGACCCTGTCAACATCTTCAGTTTTTCCCAAGGATAGTGTAAAATTATCACACACAACGTAAACCCAATTAGATCAACGTTCTCTCCTCACCAATCCATACCTAAATCCATATTTCAAAATGGTCCCCAATTTTTCACAATTTAAGAAGACTGAGAGGAATAACCATGAACAAGCAAGGTTTACACAGACGTTAGTCTTCCCACCTCTCGCTCAGGAGCTCACCCCAAACTCCTCCTGTGGAATCAGCCCGGATAACAGTTCCTGGTGGCCGCACAAGAACAGAGGGTCCCACGAACCCACGACAGACCCCACCATTCAGCCCCAGGCAGAGGAGGGAGATGGACGGTCACGAAAGACAGAAAAGCAGGGAACTGTGACTCTTCTGAGTTAATGCAGGTGATTGGGCCAAAAAACAAGGCACATCCACCTGTGAATGGGGTGAGCTCCCAGCTGGCTGTGCAGAGGCTGTAGATATGAAGGAACTCACTTCCCTGCACACTGAAGTGCATGAGCATCTCCACATCGACCGCACCTGGGCTCTGCTCGCCCCTCACAAACTAAGATGACAGTGGCTGCTTCTGGACAGAATGTCAAGGACAGATGGACAGACATCCTGGACAGACACTGTACAGAGACCAGGGGCTGGGAAGGGGGAAGCGGCACAGCCTTGGGGCCAGCAGGGGCGAGGCCAGGAAGCCTCGGTGAAGGCCTGCATCTCCTCATCCAACAGAAGCAGGAGGGGCCACCCAGTGAGGGCTGCAGCTGCGGTGAAGTGGCCAGTGGGACATAGCAGGAGGCCGTGGCCAGCCTTACCCCCAGCCCAGGAGGAGGGGCCCAGCTGCGGGCACTGCCCCGGGAGCCAGAATCCTGAGCCCCCAGGGAAGGTGGGAAATTGCCCCTGGGCACTGGGTGCTCAGGCTGGAGGTGGTGAGACCTCGAGGCCCTGCAGTCGGGGAGGTGAGGGCAGAGATGGCCAAACTGCAGCTCAGTGAAGGGCTTTGTCAGGAAAGGCCCTCAGAGGCTGCCTCACCAGCCAGGGGGAGGTTACTTCCAGCCCAGAGGCTCAACAGGGCCCTCGGTGGTGATGCTTAACCTTGTCCTCTGACAGAGGACCATCGAGACAGAGTCACTCAAACCTCTGCCAAGCTCTGCACCCAAATGAAGCTGTTACCACAGACGCTGAGGCAGGTAGTGCTCATCTCAACTCTGTACAAGTGGTTTATTTAGCCAGTTCTCCAAATTCTTAATGACAAACCACACTAAACGTGTGTTTTCAGTATCACCTATGCTCATAGCTATGTATAAAATAACTATCACAAGGAAAACTAGGTGGTGAACCCAGGAGGAGGAAATCCCCACGACGAGTCGAGAGAACACCAACGGACCGTTGGCTCTTCCCGGCTGAACCCAAGAGCACTTGGCTGGGCTCACTTCCGTTCTAATTTCCAGATTTATTTTTACTTTCCCACATTTTCATTATGAAAATGTTCAAACATATTTAAAAAGTGGAAGAACAGTACAACGAGTGGTCAAGTTTTCTCCACGTGGAGCTCCAACAACTGCTAACATTTCGTTAGATTTGCTTTCTCACTCTCTCTGTAGATCAGACAGAGAGACAGATTTGTTTCTTCTCTGGAGCCACTTGAAGGTGAGAGGCTCCTGCTGCCTCACCGAGTCCTCAGGCACACGTTCCCTAGGAATAAAGGCCCCTCTGCAGCCGCAGTACCATCATCGGCAGACAAGAATGATTTCAGAGCATCGTTGTCCAGGTTATGTTCAGGTAGCACAATCGTTCCGAAAACGTCTTTTCTATCCGGGCCACACACTGTGCTGAGTGACTCTCCTTCCCCGTCTTAGTCAGGGACAGCCTCGCACCCCTTTTATCTGTGATCTTCACTTTTCGAGAAGATCATTGCATTGTCCTGCAGAATATCCCCTACCCCAGAGGCATCTGTTTCTAGGGCCATCATTAAATTCCCTACTATGCACCTCCATTCCCTGTAAACAGGAAGTTTCAGTCTCGAGGCGCGATCACCTTCTGTCAAATGCTTCTCGGCAGCTTCCGGGTGAGGCTGCTGCTTCACGAGGGGCGCGAGCTCCTACTCCTGGTCACTGACGGCACGGCCGCGACCAGCACCACACCCCGAATCAGAAACGTCTGGAGGGGCCGCGGGCAGCCGAGACACCTGGAGGTGTGAACGGCACAGGCGTGGGGCAAGAACAAGGTCAAATCATAACGGAACGTCTGATTCCAGACACTTCCACCTGGGTAAGATGGTGACATCTCCCTAGCAAGTATCTGAAGCCAGAAAGCATGACAGAAAATTCACGACCTGCCTTCGTTCACCCAGGCTGCTCTAACAACACACCACAGGCTGGGCAGGGGCTGGCAAATGACACAAGTTCATTTCTCACAGCTCTCAGTCTCAGTCTCAGGCTGGGAAGTCCATAGTCAAGGCCTGACAGGTTTGCCTGGTGAGGGCTTCCTGGTTCATAGACAGCGCTTCTCACTGGGTCCGCACACCATGGAAGGAGCGAGGGAGCTCTCTGTAGTCCCTTTTTTGAGGGCACAAATCTCATTTATGAGACCCTCAAGACCTCCTCACCGCCCAAAGCTCCCCCTCCTAGCACTATCTCCTCGCGGGTGAGGATTCCAACTTGTGAATCTTGGGGAGACACAAACATTACAAAAGCCCATCATTTAATTTTTTTAAAGGCATTTTTGCTTCTGCAAAGTCTCAAGATAAAATCAAAAGAAAGAGGTCTGAGTCAATCCACACAGTTCTCCCAAAAAGGGAAGTGATCAATTGCCACCACTTTTTATCCGAGACCTGCTGGGTGCCCCGGTCTGCATGACTGATTCTAAAACGCCATCCTCTCCTCTGCCATTCAGAGGTCAGAGTCAGTCCAGAGCTTAACACCAAGGCAGAGCTGACTGAATGACACCAGCTAATCCAGTAAGACAAGCCAAGACTCCTGCCCAAGGCCTAATCCTTCCCCCAGGGAAACATGGAAGGGCCAGACACCTGGCAGCCCTTCCTTCCTGCTCTAAAGCCCCAGAGACACAGCGCCGGCCAGGTGTGTGCCTGGGGCAATGCACAGTAACGTCAGCTGGGCACCGAGTCTGAGAACATGTTATCAAGTAAAAATGAAAACAAGACTGCTGAGAAAAGTTCATGCTTAATCACCTCTGGGCTAAATTCTAAATACAATGTTATTTCAGAGCTAGGTGGAAGTAATTCCTTAAAAATATATATGAACAGTGACTAGCAACCAGGGTGATAAGTACTCAATATGTGTTTGATGAATAGATGAATTTTTAAAATTTATGAAAAGAGCACGCTCTATTTAGGAGAATTCTATTTAATTGGATGTCCTAACTAGACAGTGGTTCCTTCGTGCTGACAGCAGAGTTTGTTTCAGTTAACTCAAAAAATGGTAAGTCACTCTAACAGAAAACCAAAAGGCTTTACAGAGAGTCAAATTATGGTGCCAATTCAACCGTGCATGGCAATTTCACCTTAATATTTAAATTCTCGAAGCACCATACTCAGAAAACGAGACATAACATACATAAATGCATCGACTAAAGCACCATCATCTAGAATTCGACAAAGTTTGACTGTGAGTTTCAAGAAAAGGGCTGATGAGGCCAAGAAGTTCCTTCCCCTCTCCCCTTACCTCCCATTTTGGTGACCAACTCAATGCAGAGAAATTCCTGTTTCAGGTTTGCACACATTGGAACAATCCTGGTATCTATTCCCCCAAGACACCAACAGGCTGAAGTCTGCAGGGTGCACATATTGAAAAATCACAGGAGCACTAGAGTGGCGGAAAGAGGTGCCCGTGAAGACGTCATCTTTTCTAAGACAGGGTCTGATTCCGCCTCCGGGCCCTTTTGCAAAAAGCCATTGGTACAAATTCATAGCCACCAGGAGGAAACACGCAAAAGACCCCACTGCCCTCCTGGCTTCCCAGAAGGCCTCAGAAGGATGAGACATGGAGCCTGCGTGCAATCCTGGACCCTCCTCCCTGCATTCAGTTTGACATGTGTCACTTGTTTGACTGACGGAGGTCCCACAATGGGCACAAGGAGACCCGTCAGGTCAAGAGGGTGCTGCCCGGCTCATGGTCCACACATGCGGACCTGTCAGGTCAGGATGCCCGGCTCATGGCCCACACGTGGGGATGCGTCAGGTCGGGAGGGTGCTGCCCGGCTCACGGTCCACACATGGGCATGCGTCAGGTCAGGAGGGTGCTGCACAGCTCTCAGTATCAGCCACATATGCACATTCTCCACTGAAGCCACTGCATGAAACCACTGCATGAAGCCACGCTGGAAGCACTTCCTGGCAGGTTTAGGAGGCTCGTGTCCAAGGTCATTAAACACATGGCAAGCTCGCCTTGGAGGCATTTTACTTTGCTTATGACAATGAAGCATTCTCATTGCACTGAATAGAGCACGCTTTCTTGTTCAGTGCCTCGTTGAAATAGGCATTTTGTACCTATCTTACAGATTACATCAAGGCCCTAATACATTTAGACCCTTGTCTCAGGTACACACAAAGCAGCGGCATCTCTAGAACATGTTTTGGACCACGGGAGGAAACCAAATCGCAGCATTATCCATTGATGTTGCTTAAAGTGTATTTCCAAATGTGTCTCCCGAGCCCGGCCTGTGTTCACGGCTTCCGCTGACCACACGCCATCTGCTGGGCACTCTGTGCACTTTCTCTCACACCCGCCACGCCTGTGGTCCTGTGCCTATCCCGCCACACGTCCCCACGTGGCTAAATCTCCCACACTCACCACGCCTGTGGGCCTGTGCCTATCTCTCCAGGCGTCCGCACCTACCACGTGGCTAACGCACACTTCCTACAGGCGGCAAGTGCCTGAACATCCCCACGGCTGGAGGGGCTTTGGGTAGGTTCTACAGAACCCACAGACAGGCATGGCCACCCCGCCCACGGCCACCAGAGGCTTTGCTTTGTCTCTAGAGGTGCCCTTCGATGAGGCGACATGGCAGATGACCCAGTGTGAGGTAATTAAGACTCAGGAAATCACGGCCGTCTTACCTTTAGAACTCACCTCTCTCCCCAGCACTATATCGCGAAGGGTGGGTCGCCAGAGTTGGGGAAGAGATGCCCAAGGCTCCCTCCTGCCCTGACAAGCTGGGACACTGCTCCCCTCTGTTGGTTTCTCACCGCACCTCAATAAACTGAGCTCACAGCAAGAGGCAGGCATGGGCTGAGTAGAAACACACAGCAGACCCCGGGTGGGCAGGACGGAGGACGAGGGTGCTCGCGGAGACGAGGGTGTGCCCCAGGAAGAAGGTGCACGCGGGGTAGAGGGTGCGCGCGGGGAAGAGGGTGCACAGGCCCCGAGAACCTGGTGGCAGCAAGGCTGGTCAAGGCTGAACTCCAACAGAGGCAGCAGCAAAGGTGTTGGGAAGTCACAGAGAAAGCACCACCCAGAGGGGCTGCATGAACCAGCAGCGACCCCAACCCAACCTGCTCATCGGACTGGGCACACGCACACGCTGTGGACACGTGTGAATATGTTCCACTTAACGTGATGTTACATAATAATCAACAATGTTAACCCCACGACTTCATTACATGGCATCTGGCACATTGAGACTTTTTATTCTGTCTCTCTTCCTATACAAAGAAGTGGAAAATAGGTCCAAGATCATTCACAACAAATTATTGCTAATTGAAAAAAAAAAAAATTCCTACCCTCACCTTGGAGGATCTCAAGGCAACACCTCGTTCTTTGAGGTCATGGTTGGGACCCTCTCCGGACCCCTAGATGGGTCTGAAACTGCAAGGAATCCCCAAATGGGCAGTTTTGGGGCCAGCACAGATGCCAGCCACACATCCAGGCAGGTCTTGGCAGGTTGCTCCGTGACTTCGGCTGGGTCACTAACCTTTTCTTGCACTCAGAACCTGCCAGGAACGAGGGCACTGGCCCGCACGTCTCTGCTCCCAAGGCTACATCCCCTATGTTCCGCTGCACTCTGGGTTCCATGCCTTAGATCCCAGGCACCTTAAAGTTGACGTTTCCCCACCAGCCCTCATGAAGTTGATACTCAGATAACGTCCTTCCTCTCCCACCTGGTCAGTACCCGGGGAGAAAGGAACCCGGGTCTCAGTTTGATTTTCTGCCAGTCCATCGAAAAAACAGCTGGCCAGCAGCACTGGTGCACAGCACTGCCAGGTTACCCGTGACGAAAACAAAGCAAAACGAGATATACTCAAGTCAGCTGCGGCAAGTGCTTCTACATCCCTGCTCCAACAAGGAAAGACAGGAGGCCAGGAGTGTGGCTCACGCCTCTTGTCCTTCCTTGTTGGGTCAGGGGTACAGAAGCATTTTGGGAGACTGAGGCAGGACAAATGCTTGAATTTGAGACCACCCTGGGCAACATAGCAAGACTCGTCTCTACAAAAAAAAAAAAAAAAATAGCCAGGTATGGTATCGTGCCTGTAGTCCCAGATACTCAGGGGGCTGAGGTGAGACGATCACCTGAGTCCAGGAGGCAGAGGTTGCAGGGAGCCAAGATTGCACCACTGCACTCCAGCCTGGGCATCAGGATGAGACCCTGTATCAAAATAAAGAAAAAAGAAAAAACAAAAAAAAAGGATAAGAAATACAGGAGACCACTAATAATTCCAAATAGTGCCTGCTAATTTGAAATCTTTTCCAGATATGGTGAAGGAAATCATTTTTCTTCCTACGCCCATTCTAAGGAAACGTTTCTATTTTTCTGCTATACAATTTGGTAACCTGCCATTTCAGATCCTGGCCTCTTTAAGCAGGACTTGCTGGAGTGCCAACAAAGCAGCGCTCTGAAACCTCAGCATCCTCAGCATCACCCTGGAGGGCAGGTGAAGGATGCTGGGCCTCCACCTCCAAAAGTCACACTGGGGTGGGGCAGATCTGGGGTGAGGCAGGGTTTGCATTTCTAGTCTAGGGCCACACCACCCTAAACACGCCCATCTCATCTAACGCATACCAGAGGGAGAAGCCACGTAGGGCAAGTCACAGAGCAAGCGTCCAGGCACCAGGTCAGCAGTTGTCTATTTAAATGCAAACCCGTCAAACAGCTTAAGTCAAACAGGTTCACCCTCCTAACACATTGGCCAACACAGCTAGTGATAAATATCACTGCTGTTAGACCTTCTGCTCACTGATGACCAGAGCAATGGCCTGAAACATCAAAGCTGAAGGGTGTGTGCCACGGTCAGGGCTCTGAACACCCCCATCCCAGGCCATCTCACACGGGTGCCTTCACTGGCACCGGGGTCTCACAGACCAGCTCCACGCTCACACTTACTGGGACGCAACCACCCTTTCAGCCCTTCATGCATCTGTACCCTATAGCAGTGTTCAAGGGAGGCTAATTTAAGTAAGAAATGTAATACGGACATCTGTGAACTCTTCCTCCATATCCACTGAGTGGCCGTCCAGAAACAGAAATATTAAAAAGAAAAAGAAGATTTAAGAATCAAACACAGGGCCGGGTGCAGTGGCCCATGCCTGTAATCTCAGCACTTTGGGAGGCCAAGGCGGGTGGATCACATGGGGCCAACAGTTTAAGACCAGCCGACCAACATGGCAAAATCCTGTCTCTACTAAAAATACAAAAATCAGCCAGGCATGGTGGCACATGCCTGTAATCCCAGCTACTAGGGGGGCTGAGGCAAGAGAATTGCTCGAACTGAAAGGCAGAGGTTGCAGTGAGTGGAGGTTGCAGTGAGCCTAGATCATGACACTGCACTTCAATCTGGATGACAGAGCAAGACTCCGTCTCAAAAAAACAAAAACAGGCCAGGCACGGTGGCTCACGCCTGCAATCCCAGCACTTCAGGAGGCCAAGGCGGGTGGATCACAATGTCAGGAGATCGAGACCATCCTGGTTAACACTGTGAAACCTCGTCTCTACTAAAAATACAAAAAATTTAGCAGGGCGTGGTGTGGGCACCTGTAGTCCCAGCTACTCGGGAGGCTGAGGCAGGAGAATGGTGTGAACACGGGAGGTGGAGCTTTCAGTGAGCCTGGATCGCGCCACTGCACTCCAGCCTGAGTGACAGAGAGAGACTCCATCTCAAAAAAAATAACAACAACAACAACAACAAAAACACAGAAACTCGTGGAACAAGCCCTTGCCCCACTCCATGTCAGCTGTGCTGTGCCACCCAGGAGCATGCCAAGCTCAAAGAGTCATCCACCTGCCTTGCGTAAACGATGTCACTACTCGAATCACAGAGACTCAGATTCCCTAGCCCTCGCCATGTGCATGTCACTCACAAGCAGGTATGAGGACCCCCGCAATTCACAGGGAATCCCTCTGGCCATCTGATGACCATCCATTCATAAATAAAAAGCATTAATTCCAGCGGGGTTGCAGAGGTGTATACATCAATACTTGTTACTGTTCACAAATGTTCCACTTGCGGATGGAGTGACGTTACAGAATTGGGAAGAACTTCACAGACATACGAGGGGTGCATTTAAGGAAAAAGTGTAAGGAAAAGGTGAGAAAATGGAATATGCTAACCTCTGTCTTTTCATCACCCTCTAAATCTTATGATTCCAGTTCTGTTCATTCTGCAGTGAAAAATAACAAGTGATTCACACTCAGACACAAGGTGGCTTAGGAAACTATGGCTGTTTTACAAAGAGGAAACAATTTCGAAGATCAGGATTCCATGAACGTACTTACTTAAAGAGAGAAGAGACTGGGAGTTACACATCAACTTACCAAGGCTGTCCCGAAGTCCAGGAGCCCCTTAGGAGAACAGAGAATGTGCAGTCTCCACAGACCAATGCAGGTGGCTGGGCCCAAGAGTGGGGACGGGTAGGCTGCAGGAGGCTTGCAGAGGGAGCTGTACCACCAGCCTCTCGCAGAAATTCCTAATTAAACCCTGACAGCAACTCTGTTTAGTGAATTGTCTCCTGGTAACTAAGAAGAGTGAAGCTGTTGAAAGCCTACAGCCAACCCTCTGGATAACTGTTGAGATGTATTTTAGAGAAGGAAATGATCCTGTCACAATCCCAGTCCTGCCCACAGCTGCAAGCACGTCCTGGGAGTGCGGCTTCTTGCTCTGTCAGCACCAGAGCCCACTGTAGTGCCACACGGGTTCTGCCCGACGTTCCCACTTCAAGGAGTCTGGGCAGGTGCAGCTGAAACACCCAGGGGGCAACCCCCACACTCACTTCTCAAAAGTACATGCAGAGGCAGACAGAATGAAACACGGCCCCCAAACCTCAGACGTACGGTTCAGCGGCACGGCCCACCATAGAGCCACATGGGATTTGCCCGACGCCCCCAATTCACAGAGTCTGGGCAGGCCCAGCTGAAACAGCACCTGGGGGGCAACCTCCAACCCCACTTCTCAAAAGTACATGCAGAGGCAGACAGAATAAAACACGGCCCTCGAGCCCCAGACATAAAGTTTGGCACGGGCATCTGTGAAACAAGAACAAAAGTCGCATGGGAAAGTGAGCACAAAAATGAAAAAAATAACAGAATTACAGTGAAGATGGATGAGATGGGGAGGATTGCGAGGAAGTTGAGAAAGGGACTGAGGACCTGAAGGGGGACATAAGGGCTGGACATTCCCGACAAGGTAACAAACACACCTCTGGATGAGGTGGGACATCATCTTCATTATGGAAATAAAGGGGAAAAGCCTGAAAACATCAGTTTCCTACCAAGAAGCAAAAATCAAACTGGCTTCAGATTTCTCCTCTACAACACTGGGTTCCAAAAGATGAGGATGTGGCATCCGTGGGGTCTTGAGGGAGAGCTGGCACAAACGTCCCAGAGCTGCCGTCTCCAGAAGCAGCTGAAACAGCCTCAGATCCAGCAAACTCTTGTCTTGAAAAATCTATCAGACTACACCCCCTTATCAAAGGGACGCGTGGCTGCAGGGGTTGTGGTGTAAGGCAATTTAGAAATCTTACTCCGTGCAGACCCTAAACTTGGGAGGCTGCTGGTCACACCCTGGGAGGACCTCAGCCAGCGGGAAGCCCTGTGCCTCCTCTCTGCTCCATCTCTAATGCCAAGAAACATTTTATGCATAATATTACGTTATTTCCAATTTGTTAAATTGTATCTATTAAGTCCATAAAGAGACCAAGAAAATGTATAAAAACATTGATGACTTCACGGTGGTATTATAATTAATTTTTAAACAAAACATGTTGTCTAAATTTTCCAGACTGAAAAAATACTCTTTTTAGCAAGAAAGGTGCTTTTAAAGTCACCATAAACAATTATATATCCATCCTACGAACGTGGTCTTAAAACAAAAAGTGAAGAGCAAAAACAGCAGAAGGAAGTGCATGAATATGTTGATAACGTTTATCTCTGAATGGGGGCGCTCTTTTGCCTTCCATTTCCCTATGCTTGAAGTGTCACCTCTGTAATGTAATAATAGAGCAAACACCATAGTTGAGGAAACACTGCTGCCCACTAGGACATAAACCAAGTCTCCTCCAAAATGCTGCGACCCCAACCTCTGATTTTATCTTTTAAATCAGCTAGGTTTTCTCCCCAAAAAAGAAGCATATTGTATCATTACTCTTTAAAGTTAGGTGACTTAACAGGCATACAGACTTAAACACCTTCTGGAAAGGTGATGTGTCAAGTTTAACTAAGATTTGTTTTGTTCTGAAAAGAGCAGGGGCACGTTCCCAGGTGAGGGGACTCCAGGAAACACTGGCTGTGTCCGATGGGCCCTCACCTGGAGAAACAAGCGCTCGACGCCTCCACCCTCCACCCGGACTCAGCAGGAAAGGGATGCAGAGCTGAAGACAGACTCATCTATAAAAACCCCAACGGCTGTTTCCAGGAGCTACTCACTGTCCCGTGCCGCTGCACCCTGCCCCCCTGTGCAGGTACCGGAGCTGCTGTCCAGGCTTCCCCAGGCTCTCCACGCCTCCTTCCACCCCACGCCAACCTGCACCACCCAACTCCCCACCGTCTCTTACTGACCACCGGCCTCAATTCCCGCATAGCCTGGAAACTGCAAAGCTGCCTGGCAGCAAGAGGGGACGGGCAGCGAACGCACCAGCCAGGTGGCACCTGCTTCCACCAGACAGCAGGGTCACAGCCCCTGCCTCATGGAGCCGTTGTTATGCACAACTACACTGGGAAATCAATGCAGCTTTAGCTTTACTTTGGTGCTAAATTAACTTTATAACACTTGGTTATAACATACATTAATTTTTACAGCAATTACTAAAATAACAACTCATAATGCATTCATTTACCATATTCAGAAAAGCAACTGAAAAACCAAACACACAGCAGAATTTTATAGGACTGTAGTAGTTTTTGTTAGGTTGTCAAATTATTTTAAGCTCAAAATTAAAGTAATTAAATCTGTGACTCTCAACTGGGGGAGGTGGGCACACACAGAGAGGGGAACTTAAAATCCTTTTTTTCTTCCAAACCTCACACAGACCCACTCGGCTGGTCATTCCCATTGCTGGAATTATGTCCTGTTCCTTAGGTTAAAAACAACTGCCTTCATGCCTATTAAAAATAATGTTTCTTCCTTTCCTGAGTGATTGTGAAATGAGCCATGGTGGCAAGGTAGGCACGAACCGAGGGAAACTGAGTCCATGCCCATATTTGATGGTGGGCAAGAACAGAAGGAAATTGGGTCCATACCCACATTTGATGGTGGGTGAGAACAGAAGGTAACTAGGTCCACATCTATATTTGATGGTGGGCAAGAACAGAGGGAAACTGAATCCGTGTCCACATTTGATGGTGGGCAAGAACAGAGGGAAAGTGTGTCCAAGTCCACATTTGATGGTTAGCAAGAACAGGGGGAAGCTGGGTCCACGTCCACATTTGATGGTGGGAAAGAACGGGGGAAACTGGGTCCACGTCCACGTTTGATGATGGGCGAGACCAGGGGGAAACTGAGTCCACATCCACATTTGATGGTGGGAGAGAACAGGGGAAAACTCGGTCCACGTCCACATTTGATGGTGGCTTTTAATGCACTGCAGCCTGTGTCCCCTTGACCTTCACGAATTTTCAGGTAGTAAGAAAGCAATTTTTCTTACTGGAAAGGAGAAAACTAAGTGGCTGCAAAGTAATATAATTTCCTTAAAGCAAAACAACAGAGAACCAACTTTGACTTTTTCCACATTACCCAGTAATTCTAAGACTAAGGGTTTTGTCATGTTACAGCAAATGCCGTTCATTAGGGGGAAATTGGAAGTCAGAACAGTGTGTGCTATTCAAATTCTCAATGAATAATTAACTCAAATGGGTTCAGAGTGCTACAAAATGAAATTAATTTGTTTTTAGTTTAACCCCAAATCCCCAATCCCTTGCCAAATGATCCGCTATGTATCCTACATAAAGGACAGGGTCTTTCTGGCAGAAAACCATTAAAAGTTTTTATTTGCAGTAAGAGAAGCATGCCTTCTTATCAAACAGGTGCATGGCCCCCTTGCGGGGGGGTCACCCATCACCTGCATCCCCGTGTGTCACGGTGTTGCCGCACACCATTAACGCATCAAAATGGAAAAGGAAATGTAAGCAGTGTTTGCTGTCCAAAGTTCACGTCAACAACTCCTTATTATGAAGGCACTTCTGAGCCTTTCCTCCTGCATCTGGGAGCTGCCAGCAACCCAGTTCCAGGAGAGAAAATAGCTCGACACCTCCTGCAGCCCATGGAGTCCTCTTGTTGGGACAAGGTCCCCCCAGGAGAGAGGAGCCCCCAGCAGGGTCAACACTGGAGGTCCTGGGGGTGGGTGGTGCTGGGGAGGCCATGCGGGGAGGGCTGTTCCCTGTTCCCTTCCCCTCAGGAGACAGCTGGCCCAAGGTGACACAGGACCGGATGGGATTTCAGGGTCAGGGACCACGGAGCCCGGGGCTGTGGACCACACCAGCCCAAAGCCACTGCATGCCCCAGACCGGGGCTGTGGACCACACCAGCCCACGGCCACTGTATGCCCCAGACCAACACGAGAAGAGTGCAGACCAACAACATCTTCGTCTACGGTAGGTGTCACGGTTATCGTTCCTAAGAGAGTCCACGGCCACTTCTACCAGGTGCCCTCCACTCTTCCCCTGCCCCAGCTGGTCCCCCTGTGACAGCCGTGTCTTTGAGAACGGGGTGTGGAGCCAGGGGGAAAACACAAAATAAACCACCTGCTACTAGAAACAGCCTCGCTGTCCTCAGGGAGCCGGTCCCGGGGCCAGCCTCGCTGTCCTCAAGGAGTCGATCCCGGGGCCAGCCTCGCTGGACTCAGGGAGTCGGTTCCAGGACCCCATGGACACCAAATCCAGGCACATTCAAGCCCCACAGGTGGACCTGCCGAACCTGCGTGTACAAAGAGTCGGCCCTCCGACACGCGTTTCACATGGCAGGAACACTGTATTTTCTGCGTGTACAAAGAATCAGCCCTCCGACATGCGTTTCACGTGGCAGAACACTGTATTTTCTCCCTGAGTTTGGTTGAAAAAATCCACCTATAAGTTGACCCGCAAAGCTCAAGCTTGTGTTGGACAAGAGTCAACTGTACGCAATTGACACTGATTCCTACCAACAATATCCAAATCTTACCATGACCAGCACGATAAAGAGAATGAGCAAAATTTAAAAACTAAAGCAGAGTTTTTTTCCTGCTAGTTGGGGCACTGCGTATCCCCTGTGGGAAAGACAACACTGGCTGCTGACCAAACTCCATCGGCCTCTTCCTCCGTCCTGAGGGCATCTCCCTCCATCCTGACAGCAGCCTGGGCTTACCTCAGTCCCAGGGCGGGGGAGGAGGACGCACTGTGCACCCTCCCAGCTCTCCTCCGCCCCTTCCCTCAGGCTGGCCCAAGAGCAGCCTGGACAGTCAGGTGCTGGGGACACCGAGCTGCCCCTCCTCGGCCCACAACCTCAGGCCACTTGTCTCATTTGTGACTGAGAAACAGAGCTGCAGCTGCAGGCGGGAGGCGGGACACGCTGGGATCTACCCATGGCCAGGCCGAGCTGCTCTGATCACTCAAGCTTCACTTTCATCACTTGCTCTACCAAATAAACTAGAATAAAATATGCCACTTCCTCCTTTGCACACACTCCCAAGCCTCCCATCCCACTTCCCGGCGCTGACCCCATAAGAACACTTTCTGTGCCTTTCCAGGTATTTTCTATCCTCCTCAAGCACAGAACCACATTCAGAGTGAATTTTTTTTTTTTTTTTTTTTTTTTTTTACAGAAATGGCACCAGGGCAGATGATGTTTTTTTGTACCATTTCTTTGGTTTCTTGGGCATTTTCCGCACCAGGACAGATGGGCTCTGCTCTCCTTCCTCCCCACCGAAGGCTGCCTCACAGCAGCCACACACAGAGCCGTAAGCCCTCGCAAGACTGTGGGTGTCTCGGGGTGCCCCATGTCCCCAAAGACCAAGGGGTCACAGATCCACACTGTCCAACAACACTTCAGACATGGCCTCGAGCCTGGGAACCCTGCTGGCCAGCCCAGGCCAGCAACAGAATAGAGGTGTGAGAGGTAACATTTGCACTTCTTAAAAAAAAAAAAAAAAAAAGGCAGATATTGAGTGCCACATTTAAAATGATCATGGTGGCCAGGCACAGTGGCTCATGTGTGTAATGTAAGCACTTTGGGAGGCCAAGGTTGGCAGATCCCTTGAGGTCAGGAGTTCAAGACCAGCCTGGCCAACACGGTGAGACCCCTGTCTCTACTAAAAATACAAAAATTAGCTGGGCATGGTGGCAGGCACATGTAATCCCAGCTACTTGGGAGGCTGAGACACAAGATTCTCTTGAACCCTGGAAGCAGAGGTTACAGTGAGCTGAGATTATGCCACTGCAATCCAGCCTGGGTGACAGAGCAAGACTCTGTCTCAAAAATAAAAACAATAAATAATAACAAAAGAAAAAATATATATGCATTCCTAGTCCCTTGGAGCTGCAGCAACAAAGCTGGTGATATATTTTGGGTGTTTCTAATCAATGTTTTCCATGAGCTACACTGCAAGTCTCAACCTTGACCCTGCTACAGTAATCATCTATTACAAATTAAAACAAGAGCCATAGCTCTGTCTCCTACTAAAATATTCTAACTGAGACATGTTAACAGAATACATTTCTTTGGGTGAGAAAGTATCCACCAGGGTGGGGAACAGACGGCCCACCGATTGTGCTGTGGCCCTAACCACCAAAGACTCATGAATCATCCACAGCAAGGCTGGTGACTCAAAAAGAACACTAAATTGCTCTTTGACATCAATTCTTAAACCTTGAGAAACCAAAGTTCTCTTTGTAACAGACTTGAAAAAGGATGAAGTCAGAAGTAGCTCAGCAGAGATGCACCAACTCTTACCTGGGAGAGACACTCCTTGCTAATCACGTCTGGATTAACGGATGTGCTAAAAGCATCTCTTCCAACAGAGACACAGACTGCAACCAGGAATGCCATGAACACCTTCCCCAGATAACCCAGTCCTCACCCATCCACCCCTCAGGAGGTCCCCAGACAAGTCCAATAAGGAAATCACCCCACAGCAGATTCAGGTGCAGGCAGTGAGGGTAGTGGCGTCAGGGAATTCCGCCGTAAACCTTGGCAGCACGCAGGGAGGTGTACCCAGCTGGACAGGTGAAGTCAGAAGTGCAGGATGATCTGGCCATTCCAAATGAGCAGGGCATAACAATTTTGTTAAAATGAAACCCAGCCTTTGAAAAGGCCTGGACTTCCCACAATGTGTAGTATTTATAGTGTGGACGGCACTGTAGAGAAGTTATCAGAGGGTTCACGACGGCAAGATCCACGGAGGCTCTGCCATGTGCCAGGCATGAGACAACAATTCACACAAAACACCTCATTTCACCCTACACAGAGTCCACAGACTGCTCCACAGTCTCCCAGGTAAGAGTTGGTGCATCTCTGCTGAGCTACTTCTGACTTCATCCTTTCTCAACTGCTTCATGTTTCACCCTACACAGAGTCCACAGACTGCCCCACATTTCACCCTACACAGAGTCCACAGACTGCTCCACATTTCACCCTACACAGAGTCCACAGACTGCCCCACATTTCACCCTACACAGAGTACAGAGACTGCTTCACAGAATACTACCAAAGGGGACCATCAAATGATCCCCAAGAAGTAATGAGCGCCTTAAAAGTAAGAAAGCCAACCTCCTCCCCCTCTATTAACTTCCTCTCCTCATTTCCGCAGAACCAAAGAAATATGAAGGGCCAGTGACGCCCCACTGAAGAACGCTCTCCTGGTGGTTACACTCTGTACATAGGGAGCACAACCCTGCTCCGTGCTGCCTGAGGCTACTATTCTATACTACACTAGTACGATCTGTTTGTTCTATTCTATACTATTCCATTCTCTATGATAGAATACTACAGCTTCACTCCATACTATAAAATGCTGTACTATCTGTTCTATTCTAATCTATTTTCTTCTATACAGAAAGGAGTTAGCCAGCTTGCTTTAGGCAGACAGTAAGGGAAGGGTCCCAGAGAGCCTCCAGCCCATGTTTTGTGCAGATAGGGGGACTTGCACGGGGGGGCCCTCCTAAACATGCTCACAGCAGACTAAAGGTCCCCACGCACACGAGGGAATGGGGTGGAACCACCAGATATTTGCTCCTTAGACAGCGAGACCAGCCCCATCAGCTTCTATATAAAAGCCCTTGTAGTCAACTGGGAAGGGGGCGACCAGCAATCTGCTCTCAGGACCCCTCTTTTCGCTGAGAGCTTAACTTTTAGCTTAACGAGTTCCACTGCACTCACTCTTCGATGTCCCCGTGCCTGTTTCTTCCTGGTCATGAGACAAGAACCTGGACCCAGCTGAGCTAAAGAGCAAAACTCCTGCATCAGTGCTACAGAACACTATCCTCTCTGTTCTGTGCCATGCGACTCTACTATTCCACACCACACTACGTAATATTAATACTATGCTGTGTGTTCTAATCTAGATTGTATTATGCTATGCAATACTACGTCATTAGTTCAACTGAATACTCTACAATACTATCCCACTTGTTCTATTCTAGACCATGTAATACGATTTTTCCTATTGTATACTACACTACATAATGTTACACTGTTTCTTCTATTCTATGCTACCCTATATAACATTATGCTATTTGTTCTATTCTGCGCTACTCTATATAATTATATTCTGTTTGTTCCATTCTATACAATACCTTGCATCATTTTACCATGTTCTACGATACAAGAGTAGAGTCAGTTATACTTTCATAATCTTTTCCAAGCTCTTACCCAGTAAGAAATGTGATGTTTTACTATGCCTCACATAAATGCACATTTCATGATAATCAATGCCATTTCCTATGGTTGTAGAATTCTGTCTCTATGATTCTACTGATACGGCTTCTTTGGGCTTTTCTTTAAGTCCTTTGCAGTGTCTGGTTTCCTAGTGAAAAGATGACTAAGGTCCCGATAAGATCCTACAAAACCAGCATTCACACAGGCTCACCTGTGTGCACACTGCTGGACTCCATGTTGAAGGAGTGACAGGAAGACAGACGGCTGTCGGTGGATGGAAGGCAACAAGCACAGAGTAGATTCCAGAACTGAGACATGTACCAAGGCTCTGGCACAGCTGAGGGTCGATCCCAATTCTAGCCTCTCACAGAAAGGCAGAGGGGACTTAGCACAAAGAGCACGGAACTTTGCTTTAATAAAGCAAATGCTTACCATCCACTGTGAGGAGCTCAAGGAGAAATGGCAGTAGGCTCTACTAATGATACTGCTTTAAAAAATGGAAGGGAGAGGGTACATTTTCACATGGGCCATGTGGAAAGTTGGCTGGACCTGCCGCTGGACCTGACACTGGACCTGCTGCTGGACCTGCCCCTGGACCTGTCGCTGGACCTGCCGCTGGACCTGTTCCTGGACCTGATGCTGGACCTGCCGCTGGACCTGATGCTGGACCTGACGCTGGACCTGCCCCTGGACCTGCCACTCGGTCTGCTACTGGACTGCTAACAAATGCTGCAGATTTTTATGTAGAAAAAAGTACAATGCGTCTGAGAGCAGCTGTCCCAGCTCTGGATGAAGCCGGCAGAAAAAGGAAGCAGCAGAGACGCTGGTATCATTCAGTGGGCAGAGTCAATGACCCTCCTCTAAGTCCAGCAAAGCTCAACCTGCATGTCTGCAACTAGAAATACCAATCATAAGCCAGACCTCCTGGCAAATACCATTGACCTGCTGTAATTCTGTGTGGTGTATTATGTCCCATGTACAGGAAATCATTCACAAAGCCTTTAACCAGGAAGTACTAACATGACTTTTAATGCAATATAACAGCTTTGCACCCATTTAACATATATTTAACCCCAGTGGTATATTTAAATATATATTTTATAGAACATCAGGCATGTTTACCTAATGGCTCGAACTTTCACAATGTCTCTCTCCCTGAGAGGACAGCGGAGGATCCCATGCACTGTCTCCAGGAACATGCCCCTCCCAGAGAGGATTCACAAATCAAATGTGCACATGCATGCATGCACAGACACATATCACACACACACACACACACATGGACACGCACACCTATATGCAATACATACATTCACACATGCACACACGTTCACATAATCACATAATACCACCACATAACAGATGCGTACACATACACACAACACTCAAACACACGCACACAAACATACAACACTCAAACACACACGCACAAGCATACACACAACACTCAAACACACATGCATATACATACACATTCTGACACACATACATACGTAAGTGCGTAGACATAACATGCACAAATATACATGTATAACTATATACACATGAGCATCCATGCATGCCTACTTGCACATATGTGCAGTCGTGCCTAAACATGTAACACATGCACACACATACATGCAACACAAATACACATGCACACATATACACATGCATGCACATGTATATTACACACAAAGGCACACATACATGCACAACACATATACATGCAATACACACTTTCATACACATAAATGCAAACACACATACATATATACATCCCTCAAAGACCCCATTATTCAATTCTAAACAAAGTGGTTTATCCCCCAAATGTACCTTCCCGTAATTAAGAAGCTCTACTGCACATTTCTTGTTTCAAATAATGAGGTCTCACACACAGCACACACACATTTATACTCCAATACGTGTGAACATATAAATAGAAATAGGCACACGTGCACGAAGACCCTCTTCTGTAAAGGTATTCTCAAACTTGAACTGAACGAATTCTGCTAATTATAGTCAGAGTCAGCAAAGATATATATTTGACCTCGGAATGAATATACTCGTTCTTTTCGTTACCCCTGGCAACAGCAAGAATGTAAAACAGTTGTGCGATATCATGTCACTTATTCAATCCCACTTCCTGGGATCTGACCCACTTGGAATAGCGTTTCTGTCTGAGTGATTTCCTTCTGACTAAAATCATGAGACAATTCCTTCTCTTCCTGCTTTCTCTTTCCCAGGCCTTTTCACTGCCCTTTCGTCATCTCAGAAATAAATCATACTTGTCAAAATGGAACGCAAAGAAACAGCCTTAGGAGAGAATCCCACAATGGAATGGACCCAAGAGAGGAAAAAATATTCTTTTTGAAAATGTACAAAAGGAAAAGTCAAGAGGCCTGGGTTCCCTCTCATGACAGAAACAGACGTCAGCATAGCAGGTCGCTCAGCACAGTTCAGCTCTGTGTATGAAACAGAGATTCTAGTCCTTGTCCCTGTTTCAAGCTCTGTGTATGAAATAGATTATAGCCCTTGTCCCTGTTTCATGATGTTGCAGTGAAGGTAACAAAACAGACAAAGGGCACAGGCTGCAGAAAAGGATTTTAAAAGGATGACTTTTAAAATGTGAGCCTGCTTTTCAAGGGCACAATGAGGACATTTTCAAGTATATTAAAGCTGATTTATAAGAGATAGGTATAAAGACTCTACAAGGTCGTTAGACTTTAGACTTACAAAGAAAACAAATCACATTCTCCTAGCATCACCAGTCAGGTGTTCCACAAATACTAAGAATAGCCACTGCAACGGGGTCCACTATGAGGGGTCAAAACATAACCCATGAAGCATGGCCGAGAGCTCCTATAACCTGATTTCTAGGAATCTAATTTTAAACATCCTCACAGCTAGCACATCACAAAAATACAGAGCTCCAAATGCTGTAACACAAGTGCTAACAACACCTAGCCAAAAATATACGAGGCATTTCAGGCAAAAATCCCAGAATCAGAAGAACACAAGTTTTCTAAGTTCTTCAAAAGCCGGCGCTGGTTGAGGCTCTTCTGCAGACTTCAACAAAAGACACGCTAGAATTAGCCATTGACGGTAACCCTGAGTCAACACGCACAGTGTTCGGAAAAGCACAAGGCCTGCTCCGGCTTGAGACCCCTGGGAACTTTCTCTGGACCGCACCGAGTGGACGACTTTGAGAACTCAAAATAACCAACAACCAGTCCATGAACAGGGAAAGAAGACTGCAGCCTCCCTGGGGACCTGGCTCCATGCCTGCCCCCTTTCTTCCAGATACCTTTGCCCTTCCTGGCTCCCTCCTCCACCTGGAGATGCTCCGGGTTCAGGCCCCTCTCCAGTTGTGTCTCGGTCCACAGCTGGCTACCTGTGTGAAGCACCAGGCCTTGAAGGACCATCTCCACCTGCTTCCTGCACTTCCCACCCACTTCCACCATGACACCCAGGCTCTGGCTGCTCTCAGGGATCAGGGCCGCCAGGCTCCCCTCACAGGCTCCAACTGGAGTCCTGCCCCCTGGTTTTCAGCAACACTTGGGACTTTCTCCTGGAAACTCTCGGCTCTGGGCTTTCGTGAACTGCGCCATCCAGCTCTTCTCTGCACTCTAAGCAGGGCCTTCTCTGGGTCTTCCAACCCTTCCTCCATTTCCAAATGTGGGCTTTCCTTTGGCCTCCTCTCTCCAGACATGCACGCCTCACACTCTGGCTACTTGACCTGCACTTCTACCTAAGAGGCTCCCAAATGCTCCCTGCTCCAGATTTTCCCCAAGCCTCCTCCTGTATTTCCAAACTTGCAGCTTGCAGTGGTGTCTCTAAGTATCTCTGAGTCAGGTCCACACTTGCTTCTCCTGATTTCCGGCAAAGCGCAACGGCGACCTCGGGGTGCAGACTCGCAGCTTCATCCGCCTTCCTGTACTCCCTCTTCCCCTCCTGACCCAGGCACCGAATTGCTCAGCTCACTGGCTGCCTTCTCTCCTCCTCCGGCCACGGCGAGTGCCCTGCATGAGCCTGCCCTGTCACCCCCCGGCTCCACGGCATGCCGCACATCAGAGACACGATTCTCTCCGAAACCCTCAGTGGTTCCCTAGTATCCCACAGGTAAGGACTTCCACATTCTGGCCCCAATCTAACTTTCTGGCCTCAGATATGCACATGCATATTTTATCTATGCAAAGAGAGTACAGGCCTCACACCCGCTCTCATTCCTGGGCTCCTAGTTCCTCTTAAAGGTGCTGTATGAGGTACCTATGCACTTTCCAAACACTAACTGAATATGCGCTTGGAGAACACTTACTTGATAATTTTGTGGCATTGCCGGATAACGTGGACAAAGTGAGAACTACGCAGGTGTGTGGATGCTGCCTTGCCCAGACCTCACTTACCCAGACACTCCCAGATGCTCAAGGTGACCAGCCCTATTGGCGCACAGGCAGGCGCAGGCTGCACCCCCACAGCCGGGCCCCGCGAGCTGAACTATAATTACGAAGCAGTTGTTTGCTCCTAAATCTGTTTATGCTGGTGCATTTGTTACACATTACTGAAACCAATAAAGTATGACTCCAAAGAGAGAATAATTGTATGAAAACTAAGTTGGATGCCTTTCAAAGACTTAATATAGGGGAATTTTTTTTTTCATTTTAATCTTTTTAAAATTGCTATCAAATTAGGTATGGGCAAAAAATATATACAATGTTTGAGGAAATAATTTTTAACGGTTTCATATCTAACATACCTTGCTTCTCTTGTGTTGCCTATTCTCTTCTAGAAGAATAAAAACTGTGGCAGGCCTGCGATGGCTGTGGTTGAGGAAAGAGGCCACAGCCACAGCCAGCAGAACCATGCTCAGCAGCAGCCTAGCCCCGCGTGGAAGAGGCGTGAACACTCTCGGGAGAGGTGGATGTGCACTAACGGTTCCCAGCTCTGACCTCTTTATCTGAATGTGGTGATTGGTTTTATCTGAATGTCAGACAAAAGGGTGTCTACGTCCAGGAAAGACTCTAAACACTCTGGACGCTGCTGCGGCAGATGGTGACCGTGACCCAGTGATACCACTCTCCAGTGGGCAGCCAACCCAGTCTCCTAATCGTAAAGGACATTCATAGCAACACTACGAAAAAGAAACACTACTGTTCTGACCCAGAAAAGTGAAATGTAAAACATAAAATACACAGGTTCTAACTAAGAGGCAGACAGACCGGGCACGGTGGCTCACGCCTGTAATCCCAACCCCTTGGAAGGCCAAGGCGGGTGGATCACTTGAGGTCACGAGTTTGAGACCAGCCTGGTCAACATGGTGAAACCCCATCTCTACTAAAAATGCAAAAATTACCCGGATGTGGTGGCGGGCACCTGTAATCCCAGCTACTTAGGAGGCTGAAGCAGGAGAATTGCTTGAACCTGGGAGGTGGAGGTTGCAGTGAGCCGAGATCACGCCACTGCACTCTAGCCTGGGCAACTCCTTCTCAAATAAAATAAAATAAAATAAAATAAAATAAAATAAAATAAAATAAAATAAAAGGCAGACAAACAAAGGAGATTTCCTCTGATCTTAAAAACAGAAGTATTTGTTTCACAGCGGGGATAATTGAAGATCTGCATAGAAATCACCTAGGGTCCCGCCCTCCCTCACAACAGACTGGGATAGAGGGAAGGAGGGCAGGAGGTGGGCCCCTTGTCCACGAGAGCCTCCTCCCACCCCATCCCCTTCCTCAGGAGGGCGGCCTGCCCAGTGCAGGCTCCCTTCTCCCCAGGTAAGACCCTGGCGTCTCTACAGGAACACCCACCTCCCTTCCCTGCAATCCACTCCAGCTGCTCACGGCCAGTCAAGGGGGGCGCTCTTCAGAGAGGAGCAAACGGTTTGGAGGACAGCCTGAACTCCAACGTCCCAGGTGTGGCTTTCCAGGAAGCACAGAGGAAGGATGCAGGTCCCGAGAAGGAGGAGGCGCAGGAGGACGATGAGAGAGAAGAGAGAGAGACAAGAGAGGCAGACTGCCCAGCCGGGGGCTGAGCACAGGATCTGGCTGAGGCCCCCTGGGGAGGGGCAGAGGCAAACAGGCTGCTGCTTCTAGGCTGCTCGGGAAGATACAAGCTTGAAGGGGCTGCAAGGCAGGACTCACTGAGGAGCAGTCATGTGGATGCCACGCCTCTCACATGGCACACACTGACATGCAACTCACATGCAACACAACACAACACGCATGTACAATGGGCTTATACAACACTGACAACACACACTGCACACAATCACACACAACCTATACAACACATACCCAATACATGTGACTCACAACACAATGTGCATTTATAACACACTCATACGACACATAACCAATACATGCAACTCACAACACAACATGTGCGTACAACACACTCATACACACATACAGCACACGTAACTTACATACAACACAACACGCACGTACAATGCACTCATACAGCACACACAACACACAACTCACATACAACACGCACATGCAACACACTCATACAACACACAACACTCATACAACACACAACACACGTAACTCACAACACAACATGCACACACAACACTCATACAACATACATACAATACATGCAACTCACAACATACACACACAACACACTCATACAGCTCACGTACAACACATGCAACTCACGTTCAACACAACATGCACGTACAACACACACAACACACGCAACTCAACACAACATTCACGTACAACACACTCATACAACACAACACTCATACAACGTACACACAATACGTGCAACTCACAACACAACATACACATACAATACACTCATACAACACATACAACACATGCAACTCACGCATAACACAGCATGCACGTACAACACACTCATACAACATATAACACATACAACATGCACACAACACACGCAACTCAACACAAATACATGTACAATTCACTCACAACACACAACACTCATACAACACACAACACATGCAACACATAAACACATGTACAACACACTCATACAACACACAACACTCATACATCACACACAATACATGCAACTCATATACGACATACACATACACACATACAACACACAACACTCGTACAACATACAAAGCATGCAACTCACAAATACACGCACAACACACTCATACAACACACAACACTCAAACGTACAATAAGCGCAACTCAACACAATATGCACATACAACACACATACAACCCATGCAACTCACATACAACACAACACACTCATACAACACATTCATACAACACACACTATACAGATTCTAAGTATGAAATAGAAAACAGCACACGCACAGTTTCTAAATTTGATGAAAACTTTTTTCAAGAAAGTCGTCCAACATCCAAACTGGTACCATGTCCTCATTTTCAGTTGCTGTTCAGATTCAAGCATTTTTATCATCTACTCTATGAATTATAATAATACAGCATAAACCCATTTTTCATTTTACACCCACTTTAGTGTGGGGTACTCCAAAACAGGGGCCAGGAGCCTCAGAGTCGTCCCTCGGAACAAAACACAACCGACACTCAGAGGCCAGGAAGAGAACTCGGGTGGTGACACACACTCTCTCATCTGCAGAGCTCTGCTTCAAATACTTTACACGTAACCAGGCTGGAACGGGTTGGTGAGGGTACAGACATGGCAAACTGAGAAGAAACTGGCAGGTGGAGAAAGATCAATCAAAATCCAAGGAAAAATGCTGAACATTTTCCACAAATAGTTCACACAACAGATGATACTCAGGCTACTGAAAGTTTATTGAGAGGGGTCTTGCTCCAAAGAAAAAGTTCTCTCCCAAAGTTATCAAAGATTCACAGCAGGCACCTGCCCCCAACACACCATCTTCCGAGGGCCTAGGAGTCAAAAAGAAGGTAAGACAGTAGTAAGGGTACAGGGAGAGGAGAGCGGGAGGGGACCGAGAACTCGGAACCAAGAGATGGGCGGACACTGAATGCCTGACTCCAAGGTTATCACCTCAGAAAACAAGTCTGTTTAAGTCCGTAGTAACAGTGTTAGTACTTTCACTGAACCTGCACTCAACACTGGAGAACCTCCCTGTGTTATAAAGACGATCTGAAAAATAACATTAATTCACAATGTAGAGTGATGATTCAGCCACAGAAAATAAAACTGACATAATCCACTACAAGTCACACTATGTCTTTCTTTAAGACTGGTTTATGATGCAGAAAAGAGGCAGTTTGAGATCTAAAATACTTAAACTGGCAAACACCTTGTTTCCCTGAATTCTCACAACCGTGGCACCAGCTAGAGTAAGACAGAGTGGTTTTCAGAGCTTCCAGAACAGCAGAACAGATCAATCATAAATATGCAAAAGTGATCTGAAAACAGAATTAATTAATATTCCACGTTTTGGCTTAAACTAGTCATGTGATTTCCAATAAGTGGGAAACATTCACACCAATTTTTATAAGAAAGTTCAATGTGAACACATAGTACAGAACATTGCCTTTGTTTTGGAATTTATTTATTTAATATGACAATTTCATTTGTATTTAGTTATTCTTGATGTTGAATGCTCATCTTTATTAATGATGAGCTACCCATTTTCTGACTGAGGAAACAGAAAGTTGTCACTGCCTAACAGCAATACTCAAAACAGCCTGTATGAAAGGAAAAGGTATATCTGTGTGCACACAGATGCATACACATGCATACACGTACCTATACATGTACACACGCGTGTACATATGTGCATACACATACACACATACACGTGTGTGCATGAGCACACATGCATGCACACATATACACATACATGCATACACACGCATATGCACATACACGTACACTCATATACACACGTACACATGCACACACATACATGCATATACACGTGCACATGGACACGTGGACACGCACATACACACGCATACACACATGCACACACATGCATGCGTACATGCATACGTAAGTATCATCTCAGGTACGTGGATTCAAGATTCTGATGCAAACAAGAATAATTACAAAACAAGGTAGGGTGTCAACAAGTGAGAATTGAGATGAAAGTTCTGATATGTTCCAGAGACAATACGGGAGGTCGTCACATCACATAAATATCTTACCCATTTTAAACGTGACAATTCCTGCCAACATCGGCCTGGATTAAGATGATTTCATTGACATAAGGAACAGAAAATATAGTATTTATTCTAATGAGATTCTGTAATCATTACATTATTTTCACAATTATAAGTAATCACTAAATAACTTCCTCCCAAGGGTCTAAAAATAAAAATAAGATAACAAAAGAAAGTCACAGTCCTGACAGCTTTATCATGCAAATCACAACTGTGAAAATCAAGCATGTTTTTGAGACTATGCCCTCCTCAAATATCCTTCATGGAATTTTGTACCAGTAATGGCTGGTAATTAATTGTTATACCAGCTGGAAAGTATATCATTGGGGGTACGTGAAGTAAACATGTAAAGAGTAATGAACACACACACTTGAACCCAGGCCTCATTTCACAACTGTTTCCTACTTTCGATTTGCTTAGTTTACCTCATGAGGTACCTCGAGGAGAGAAAGCAGAGCTGGGATCTGCCCCGAGGCTGCTTCGGGAAGAGCTGGGTGGGTACCAAGACCCTCAGACCGAGGGCTGAGCTGCGTGGCTATGACCCCATCACTGCAGCTCCCCAAGCGTGTGTCCCTGTGTGTCACGCAAACCCCTGCCACACAGGTGACACACGCCACACGCCTGACACAGGCTCAGCACACAGGGAGCGATCAGTAAGTGGTGACTAGAGAGAAGTGACGGCCTTCAGCGTGGATGGAGAAAACAGGCCACAGACTCACAGAGGAAACGCCACAGATCCACAGACGGAGAAAACACCACAGACGCACGGACGGAGGAAACACCACAGACGCATGGAGGGAAGAAAAGTGCCACAGACGCACGGAGGGAGGAAAAGTGCCACAGACGCAGGGACGAAAGAAACGCCACTGACGCACGGATGGAAGAAACGCCACAGACGCATGGACGGAGAAAACGTGCCACAGAGGCACACACGGAGAAAACAGTCCACAGATGCACGAACAGAGGAAACGCCACAGACGCACGGACGGAGGAAACAGGGCAGAGACGCCCATACACCAGTGTGGAACGTCGGACAGGAACGTCCCGGCCATGCACTGTCCACTCCCCCTAGAGACTTCCCACCCCAGAGCACTCAGGATGGCTGTGGAGCTCCTGCCACGCACCCCAGAGGCGAAGCTGGGGAGCCAGAGATGAGCAGGTTCACGTCCATCAAATGCAGCTGCAATCCCTGTAATAACTGGAGGTCACTATTAAACAGAAGGGCACTTCACTTGGAATAAAAGCACTCTGCATAAAAGAACTAAAGATTGGCTGGAGACAGCTTAGAAACCGTCACCATTATTCTTGTTAGTGACAGCGAAGCTTCAAGAGTGGTCACTTTTCCTGTAGAAATCCCACAGAGGTGATTCCTGGAACTCATTTAGAATATTTCTTTCCCAGAAACCACACAACCAAGAACTTAATAGTGCCGTCTCTTGACCAGAAAGATTCAGATTTCTGATGAAACTAAACCCTGTCCAGCCTCCTGATTCTAGAAGATGCTGTACAGAAAAGCTAACTCAAAGGGGTCTCATTTCTTTTGTCATCCACGACACATAAAAAAATTTTTTAAATATACAAAAAATGTAGGAATTGTACAGTGAATACCCATGTGTCTACCCCCTGGATCACAGACTAGATTTAAATGTAAAGTTCTAAAGGTTCCCAGCTAAGGAAATGTGCAGTGTAAGCCTCTACCTGGTTAGAACCAAGGGGAATGGAATGAGCTTTCCCCAGCCTTGCTGCTCAGCTGGGAGGGGCTGCCACAGCTCAGCCACCCCACCCCAGAGCACCCAGGATGGCTGTGGAGTTCCTGCCACCCACCCCAGACGTGAGGCTGGATCCCCATTCGCGGTGTTAAGAATGAGCCAGCCTTTAGAGGCCATGTGGTCTATACTTGAATAGAAAATGTTCCAGGAAACTAAAGATTCCAATGCGTGCACTGAATTCCTAACCATTTGAAACCCAGGCTCCTCATCTATACACGAAGAACAACGCTCTCTCCTGGGAAACCATTTCAGAAGGACGAAAAAGGATCCACATGAGAGCAGCTGAAAACTACAAGGCATCATGCAATTATAAGCCTTTTTCTATATCTTTGTTTCAAGGAATGTCAGCATTCTAAATATTGCAGTTCATCCCACATCACCTTTCAGGAGCAAATCATAACGATCAAAACTATCAGCAGAATCACTACCAGCTCAGTCGCCATGTGCTTCTTCTTCCTGCATGACAATTCCTGCAGAACGATGGGACCATCCAAGAATGGCTCCCTGCCATCATGTGCCCATTCTCCTTCCCCAGGGGGCTATTCCTGTACTCACGGGGCATGGGAAACCTGTATAACGCCACCAGAAAGTCCTTGTTTGACTTACACACTTCCCAGAAGGGCTGATTTTATCCAGAATCCTAACTGTGTCAAACACTAAACCTAAGAAATCATCAAGAAACCAAGGAAATGCAAGGCCATGTCCTGCCCCGGGTGCATGGCTACTAGGGGAGAAATAGAAAATGAGACATGAAAGGAAACTTTTAAGATATTCAGACCATCACTGGATGATTCCAGGAACCCATTACGGATCATTGCTGTTCCTAATAACAGGAAAGAAATTCTAAAATCCCAACAGGCATGGTGAGTCCCTCACTTGCATGAAGTCAAAATAATAATCCATCACTCTCTTCAAAAGGACAAAAGAAAAACTCTACTTCCTCTTCATATTAATTTGTGTACAAGCGACTTAAGTGAGAAAATCTTAATGTCTGGACTGTGATATCAATAGCAAAATAATCCCAAGATTCCCAATTAAAAGATAGAGACGGCCTGAATGAATTTAAAACAAGAAAAACCGACTATATGCTGCCTACAAAAAACTCAGTTCAGCTGCAAAGACACACATAGACTAAATGTGAAGGGATGGAAAAACACATTCCACATTAATGGAAATCAAAAGTAAGCAAGAGTAGCCATATTTATTTCAGATCAATCACAATTTAAGTCAAAAACTGTAAAAAGGAGACAAAAAGGTAATTATATAATAAAGAGATCAAAATAGCAAAAGGATATAACAATTACGAGTATATGTGCACCCAACAACAAAGCACTCAGATATATAAAGCAAATATTAGTAGATCTAAATAGAGAGAGAGGTCGGGCGCGGTGCCTCATGCCCATAATCCCAGCATTTTGGGAGGGATGTGGAGGCAGGTGGATCACCTGAGGTCAGGAGTTTAAGACCAGCCTGGCCAATATGGTGAAACCCTGTCTCTACTAATACAAAAAATTAGCCCAGCATGGTGGCACATGCCTGTAATCCCAGCTACTTGGGAGGCTGAGGCAGGAGAATCACTTGAACTCAGGAGGTGGAGGTTGCAATGAGTTGAGATTGCACCTCTGCCCTCCAGCCTAGGCAACAAGAGCAAAACTCTGTCTCAAATAAATTTATATATACATATATATGTATAGAGAGAGACAGGGAGACACCAACACAACAATAGTAGGAGCTTCAAAATCCCACTGTCAGTACTGGAGGTCATCTAGACAAAAAATAACAACAAAACATCAAATTTAAAGTCCAGTGTAGACCAAATGGACCTAACAGACATTTACAGAACATTTCATCCAACAGATACAAAACGCACATTCTTCTCAGCACATGGAACATTCTCTAGAATCCACCACATGCTAGGCTACAAAAGAATTCTCAATACATTTTTTTCTAAAATTGAAATAGCATCTAGGATATTCTCAGACTCTAACAGAATAAAGCTATAAATCAACAACAAGGAACAGACACTTCTCAAAAGAAGACATTTATGCAGCCAATAGAGACATGAAAAAATGCTCATAATATAGAATGAGACCACCACTTCTCCTGTTGTCTTTCCCAGCTTTTCCCCGTCTCCCCTTTTCCCTAGTTTATAAGACAGGAGAAGGGGGAGAAAACAAAAAGTTAGAAAGAAACAGAAGTAAGATAAATAGCCAGACGACCTTGGCACCACCACCTGGCCCTGGTGGTTAAAATAATAATAATAATATTAACCCCTGACCAAAACTACTAGTGTTATCTGTAAATTCCAGACATTGTTTGAGAAAGCAGTGTAAAACGTTTTGTTCTGTTAGCTGATACGTGTTGCCTCCCATCATGTTTTGTCTGAGGCTAGTCCTGCTACAATAATCACTCGCCATCAGAGAAATGCAAATCAAAACCACAATGAGATACCATCTCACACCAGTTAGAATGGTGATCATTAAAAAGTCAGGAAACAACAGGTGCTGGAGAGGATGTGGAGAAATAGGAACACTTTTACACTGTTGGTGGGACGGTAAACTAGTTCAACCATTGTGGAAGACAGTGTGGTCATTCCTCAAGGATCTAGTACTAGAAATACCATTTGACCCAGCCATCCCAATACTGGGTGTATACCCAAAGGATTATAAATCATGCTGCTATAAAGACACATGCACACGTATGTTTATTGCGGCACTATTCACAACAGCAAAGACTTGGAACTAACCCAAATGTCCATCAATGACAGACTGGATTAAGAAAATGTGGCACATATACACCATGGTATACTATGCAGCCATAAAAAAGGATGAGTTCATGTCCTTTGTAGGGACATGGATGGAGCTGGAAACCATCATTCTCAGCAAACTATCGCAAGGACAGAAAACTAAACACCGCATGTTCTCACTCATAGGTGGGAAATGAACAGTGAGATCACTTGGACACAGGAAAGGAAACATCACACACTGGGGCCTGTTGTGGGGAGGGGGGAGGAGGGAGGGGGGAGGGATAGCATTAGGAGATATACCTAATGTAAATGATGAGTTAATGGGTGCAGCATACCAACTTGGCACGTGAATACATATGTAATAAACCCGCACATTGTGAACATGTACCCTAGAACACAAAGTTTAATTTTAAAAAAAATCAACAACAAGGAGAACTTTCAAAACTGTATAAATACATAGAAATTAAACAATATGCCCTTGAATAGCCGATGGGTCAATGAAGAAATTAAGAAGGAAATTTAAAAATTTCTTGAAATAAATGAAAACAGAAACACAACATATCAAAGTTTATGGTATACAGCAAAAGCAGTATTAAGAGGAAAGTTTATAACAATAAACTCCTACATTTAAAAAACAGATTTAAAATAAACAACCTAACAACGAACTGCAATGAGCTAGAAGAGCAAGAACAAATCAAATCCAAAAGTGGTAGAAGAAAAGAAATAACAAAGATCAAAGAGGAACTAAATAAACTTGAAACTAACAAATATAAAAATGAAGAAAAAAATGTTGGTTTTTTGAAAAGATAAATAAAATAGACAAACCATTAGCTACACTAAGCAAACAAAAAGAAATCCGAAAGAAATAAAATTAGAAACAGAAAAGGAGAATGACAGTTGATACCACAGAAATACAAGGGATCATTACAGACTATTTTGAACAGCTATATGTCAACAGATTGGAAAACCTAGAAGAAATGGATAAATTCCCGGACACGTACAACCTACCAAGATGGAACCAAGAAGAAACGGAAATCCTAAAACAGACCAATAATGAGTAACATGTATGACTAAGTAATAATAAAAAGTCTCCCAACAAAGAAAAGCCCAGAACTAGGTGACTTCGCAGCTGAATTCTACACATTTTTGTTTCAATTCTTCTCAAACTATTCCAAAAGTATTGAAGAGGAGGGAATCCTGCCAAGTTCATTCTTCAAGACCAGCATTACCCTGATACCAAAATAAGACAAGGACACAATAAAAAGAGAAAACTATAGGTCAATATCCCTGATGAACACAGATGCAAAAATCCTCAACAAAATACTAACAAACTGAATCCAACAGCAAATCAAAAAGATTATACACCATGATCAAGTGGGATTTATCCCACGATGCAAGGATTGCTCATCAAACACAAATCAATAATCATGCTACATCACATCAACAGAATTAAGGACAAAACCCATAATATCATTTCGATAGATACAGAAAAAGCATTTGATAAAATTCAACGCTGCTTCATGATAGAAAGTCTCAACAAAAGAGGCACTGAAGGAAAAATACCTCAACACAATAAAGGCCATATGTGACAAACCCACAGCTAACATAATGGGGAATGGGGAAACACTAAGAGCTTTTTCTCTGAGATCTGTAACAAGACAAGGACGCCCACTTGTGCCACTCCTATTCAACACAGCACTGAACGTCCTAGTCAAGAGCAGTCAGGCAAGAGAAAGAAATCAAGGGCACCCAAAGTGGAAAGGAGGCACTCTAATTGTCTGTTTTCAGACAATGTGCTCTTATATATTTAAAAAAAAAAAAGACTCCAGCAAAAATCTCTTTGAACTGATAAACAAATTCAGTAAAGTTACAGAATACAAAATCAACATATAAAAATCAGTAGCATTTCTATAGACCAACAATGAGCCAGTGAAAAAAGAAATCAAGAAAGCAATCCCATTTAACTACAAAAATATAAAATAAAAATAAAAATACCTCAGAAGAAATCTAACCAAGAAGGTTAAAGATCTCTATGAGGAAAACGATATTCTACACTCGGAAGGTAGAATAGTGGCTTCTAGAGACAGGAAAGGGCGGCGGGAAGGCAGAAAGGGAGAGGTTGTCTAATGGATACAAAATTACATCTAGATAGTAAAAATAAGGGTTAGTGTGCTATAGCCTTGTAGGGTGACTATAGTTTACAATTTATTGTATATTTTCAAGCAGCTAGAAGAGAGGATTTTAAATATTCCCAGCATTAAGAAATGACAAATGTTTGAGATGATGGACATGCTAATTACCCTGAGTTGCTAATTACACACGAAAAACATGTATTGAAATATCATACTGTATCCCATGGATATGTACTATAATGTGTCCATTAAAAATAATAATTGTTAAAAACCCAAGGGTCATTTCTCATGTGTCCTATGTCAGTGTTGTGGTCCATTGGTGGAGACCTAGCCATTTGCAAGTAAGACTATAGTCACTTGAGCTGAAAGCAAATGAATCGTCACAAAAATTACCACTGGCACCAAGTCTTCTTTCCAGAATTTCCTGCCCACAGCACTGCCACAGTCACTGTGGGCAGGAAAGACACACTAGCACCCAAGTTTCAACCCCAGTACAGTTGATGCTTTTATTTCTCTGGTTTGGAATAGGTGTGTGTTCATAATTTACGTTTACTCCAACTGTCCCCTTGCTTAAATAGCTTCTTAAGGATAACTTCCTCTTACTAAATCCCAACAGCTTCTGAGCATCCGTTATATTCTCCAAAGTAAATAAAAAGAGAAAACGTGTTGAAAGCCTGATAATGTTCACTTAAGAATCCAGCATGATGTACAGCTTGAAATGGCTACTCCACCTTGTTCCTTTACATGACTTTTAAAGTAGCCCCAGTTATTATACATAATTGAAGTCATAATTTCTGCAATACCATTAGGTCCACGAACGGTGGGGCCAGGGGACTTCAAAGTCTGTCTCCGATTTTTTTTTTTAAAAAAAGGAAAGCTCATGAGAGTAGGTAATGAAAATAAATATTCACACAACTCGGAACAGGGGATGGTGAAACATAAAACTCCAGCCTGGCACAGGTGTCCAGCCAGTGAGGGTGGGGACACAGACTCATACGGTCCCCACAATCCCTCAAAAATGCCACAGACAGGTGGGTGGCCTGAGACAGAGCCAGGCTCCGAATTCCGGGAGCTGTCTGGCTCATGTGCACCTCACGTGGTCCACAGTGCACGAGGATGCCCAACGTCACCAGTCCCGGTGCAGAACACAAGAATGCCCCATGGCATGAGCCCCCGCTGCACAGCATAGCCCGAAGGTGCCAGCTCAGACTCCTACACACGCTGGTCACCAAGGCACTGCCCTCCAGGAAGGAGGACCCCAGAGGTCGTGGCAGGGTGAGGTTCTGCTCTTCATCATCCGCGAGCAGAGGGGAAAGTCCCAGCAGACATTTGGGGAGCCTCTACACGTGGTTCTGGGACTCTGAGTGGAGGTTCAAAGATGTCCCCAGGTACGCCAGACTCAAACCTAAAAAAGACCCATTCTTCCAGATATGCCCAGACTGGAACCTATATAGGCCATCCTTCCTAGCTTTTCTCTGGAAAAGCAGGCTTAAAAGAGTATCGACTAAAAGGGGCCACCAGGAAGACAGAAGTCCTATCTTTAAAAAAAGATTTTTTTTTTTTTTTTAAAAAGAGGCACTGAGGCTCTGACCCATCTGAGCACAGAGTACATGCTCGGCAGCCTCTGTCAGAGCAGAGCAAGTACACACATGCTCTCCATGCCCTGTGCTCCCAGCACCCGTGCTCCCCGCACCCATGCTTCACACGCCCGTGCTCCCCACACCCGTTCTCCCCGCACTGTGCTCCCTGCGCCCATGCTCCCTACACCTATCTGTGCTCCCCATGCCTATGCTCCCTGCAGCCGTGCTCCCCGCACTGTGCTCCCTGCGCCCATGTCTGCTCCTCGAGCTCTCTTCCACTGGTTTCCTCTGTACATCCCTCTTGATAGTCACTGTCACCTCGAATCACCTGGCTAAATGGAGGTAAAGAAAAAGTCTAGAGTAGCACATTGGAGGACAGAGTGGAAGTGGCTATTTACCAAGCAGGGCTATGAGATGAGCGCATCTGATCCCCATTAATCCTGACGGTCAGTTGATTAGCCCTGTTCAACAGCTGGGGACACTGAGGTGTGGAAGGACGGGCTTGCTTACCCCAGACGATGCTGACAGTGTGGGCCCAGCCCAGTCCCACAGCCACCAGGAGGAGGCTCCTCACTGGGCAGGCGCGGAGGTGCAGCCCAGAGAACGCTTGGGACCCCGGCACAGACTCCTCAGGAAGGAAACAGAAAGGTCCACAGAGACTCAAGCAGCACAGAAGAAGGTCACCCACAAGTTAAAAATAGATGTTTGTGCTTTACCGTCCCAGAGTGCTAAAAATCCAACCCACTCACACGCACAGCCTGACGTGAGCCTGGCCTCCTGCAGCACTGGGCTAAGCGAGAGACGTACCTGCCTCTCTCCCGACAATAGCAGACTTGGCAGCTATTCTTCAATGTACTTGACACGCTTCCGTGAGGGATTAAGCGACACTCTGTCGACACTGGCTAAGTTTAGTCCTGACACAGCCAACCATCTAGATCTGCAGTGAACAAACAACTTACTTTGGATGATTCTGCCACTAACAAAGACCCTGAATCTCCCACCAAAACTTAGTGACACGACTTACCTTTCTGTTTTCATTTCAGGTACACTGGCCCACATGATCTAATTTACCTGCTGATAATGCCTTGGAAAGACCACCAGGGGGCCCCACACCATTCTCAGCTTTAGAGGGATGTGAATTTCCCTTTGATGAGAAAGGTGATGGGGAAATAAAACAAGGATCCAAAACAGATGCCTGTGTGTTTCCTGGGAGTGATAAAGTCAGGAACTGCCTCTGTGTGTCAGGCGAGGGAGTAACAGAGACAATGGCACCAACTCCTGAGACAGAGGACCTGATGCATGGTGCAGCCACCGCCTGTGGCCAAGGAAATTCCAGGGAATGTAGACCCCAGTTGTATGGTACAGCCACCATGTGCGACCACAGAAATTCCAGGAATGCAGACCCTCAGTCACATGGTACAGCCACTATCTGCAGCCACAGAAATTCCAGAGAACGCAGACCCTCAGACACATGGTACAGCCACTATCTATGGCCATGGAAATTCCAAGGAATGCAGACCCTCAGTCACATGGTACAGCCACCATATATGGCCACGGAAATTCCGAGGAATGCATACCCCAGTCGCATGGTGCAGCCACAGCCTGCAGCCACAGAAATTCTGGAGAACGCAGACCCCAGTCGCATGGTACAGCCACTACCTATGGCCATGGAAATTCCAGAGAACAGAGACCCTCATTCCCATGGTACAGCCACCACCTATGGCCACGGAAATTCAGGGGAACGCAGACCCTCAGTCACATGGTACAGCTACCACCTGTGGTCACAGAAATCCTGGGGAACACAGACTCCAGTCGCATGGTGCAGCTACCACCTGTGGTCACAGAAATCCTGGGGAACACAGACTCCAGTCGCATGGTGCAGCCACCACCTGCAGTCACGGAAATTCCAGGGAATGCAGACCCCAGTCACATGGTACAGCCACCATCTATGGCCACGGAAATTCCAGGGAACATAGACACCAGTCGCATGGTGCGGCCACCACCTGTGGCCATGGAAATTCTGGGGAATGCAGGCCCCAGTCTCTAAAGTATGAACTTCACTGCAGTGAATGTGGAAGAGTTTCTCTCTGTGCAGAGCTCAGTATCCAGAAGGGGAGATGGCCCCAGGAATGCCTTCCTCCTCTTCAGAGCTCAGGGCCTAGGGCTGACACCCTTGGGAGGGGTCCTTGTTCAGCAATTGTGCCTGTGGAGGGTCCCCCAACACTCACCGTGCACCTCCTAGGAGCAGAGGCTACAACAGGGAGCCAGAGACCAAGCTCTGCTCAGACAACAGTGAGCTGATGGCCTTCCACTCTAAGTTCAACAGGGACCCAGGGACCAAGCTCTGCTCAGACAACAGTGAGTTGATGGCCTTCCACTCTAAGTTCAACAGGGACCCAGGGACCAAGCTCTGCTCAGACAATAGTGAGCAGATGGCCTTCCACTCTAAGTTCAACAGGGACCCAGGGACAAAGTTCTGCTGAGACAACAGTGAACTGATGGCCTTCCACTCTAAGTTCCAACTGCATGGAATGTGTATTCCATGAATGCTTGTTAAATGAATGATTCATATAAGGTCATCTGTGCTGACCTTTGCTGGTCTGCTGACTGTGAGCTTCAGAGCATAGGCCTCATTCCTGGAGCAGCCAGCTCTTCCCAGAGCGACGGCCGCTGCAGGGCAAAGCCCAGAGCTTGTCCTGCAGCAACACACTCAGGACCCTGCGCTGGGCACGCTGGGGGCCTCTCCAGCAGAAGATCCCCAGCCCTGACCTTGCAATACCAGTGAACCCCAGGGGAGTCCCAAGTGCTCAAAATCATGTAAATGTCCATTGTGATTTAACATATCAATTTTAGAAGAAAGGGCATATTGCCACCTCCCTCCTCAAACTAGGGACTATAAATCGATCCATCACCCTAACTGAGACTCTGCCTTAAATTCTGCTAAAACTACCATCCAAACACTCAAATTTACATTAGCGTTAAGGGAAAAAAAAAAAAACTAAAACAAACACCTGTAAGAAACGGTCAAGTAACCTGTGATACATCAACCCAAAGATTAAACATGAAAACAATGAAGTAGCAAGATATTAAAAGAATATAAACTCTATGTACATCATGGCCCAAGGTTCTAAAATTACACAGAGACAAAGACTGGAATGGAAGGGGGATATGTTTACAGATACATTTTTTATTTTTTAATTTTTAATATTACTTCTCTAATGTATGATTTGACTAACCAGATAATTCAGCAAAAAATAAAAAAAATAATTATGCCTATAGATAAATATGTAAAGAATCCTTTTCTTTGATGCCAATGGAATTAGTTTGGGTCTGACCCACAGTCTTCAATCTTTTAATTAAGACACAAAAATCATCTTTCAAGCTGTTAGGAAAAAAAGAAGAAAAAGATTGAAAACCAGGAGCCCAGAAGAAAAGGACTCGCTATGTATCACAGCGTCTCTCCACGCCTCTCCACCCCGGACAGTGCTCCCTCTTTCCCCATTTTCATACCTACTGCACAAAACACTTAGTAAAGAACTATCTCAATTCTTGAGTCACACAGCACAAAGGGCCAGTGTCGCTGCCAAACATACCCTGCAGCCCCAAAACGAAGAGGCAACTGGTTCCTTCCTTCCTCAGTGAAGGAAGAATGAGAGGCTGCTGGTTGTCATTTTAAATCTCACACCTCAATGTCTTAGCACTTTCCTGCTTTGTTGGTTTCCAGGGCTTATTAAAATTAACCACCACCCCCCCCCCCGCGGATATTGAAGAAAGAAAGCAGGACGGTTGTGCAGGCTTCCAAGAGGCAGAGCCCTGCTTCCGCGGCCACCTCTGTCTTTCTACCCACAGCAGCCGGGTTTACCAATTAGTCTCCCTTAAAGAGCAGTTTATGCTCATCGTGAACAAATGGATGCAATTGCTTCTTTTGAGATGCAGCAAGTTTTGGGCCCTCAGCAAAAAGAAGAAAGAAAGAAAGAAAGAAAGAAAGAAAGAAAGAAAGAAAGAAAGAAAGAAAGAAAGAAAGAAAGAAAGAAAGAAAGAAAGAAAGAAAGAAAGAAAGAAAGAAAGAAAGAAAGAAAGAAAGAAAGAAAGAAAGAAAGAAAGAAAGAAAGAAAGAAAGAAAGAAAGAAAGAAAGAAAGAAAGAAAGAAAGAAAGAAAGAAAGAAAGAAAGAAGAGAAAGAAAGAAAGAAAGAAAGAAAGAAAGAAAAAGAAAAGAAAAGAAAGAAAGAAAGAAAGAAAGAAAGAAAGAAAGAAAGAAAGAAAGAAAGAAAGAAAGAAAGAAAGAAAGAAAGAGAAAGAAAGAAAGAAAGAAAGAAAAAACAGGGCACTGGCACAACAGTCATAACCTCTGCTTTGCACACACAGAAGGAAAGTTAAAGCCCTGGAGGCGGAGGCATTCGGAAAGGGAAGGTGGAAGTAGGAAGGACGCCCACGGGATAGAGTGGTCAGAAACAGACCACCTCACCAAAGGGCGCCTTAGACGTTCCAGAGGACAAAATGCCCCTCTTTCCAGGCTAAACACCCATTTGCCAAACTCAGCCAGTGACGGCAAGCAGGAGTTTGCTTTTTTTTTAAGGCGTCTGAGTAACGATGACAAGAGCAAGAAATGAGCTTAATAATGGGACTGACAGGGCCCTGGGCTGGTGACTCTGCTGATGTGCACAGCATCAAAACCCAGGTTCCTCAGTGCGCTCCCTCTGCAGTTCAGGACAGCACTACAACTCACCCCATCAATCACTGCTTAAAAAATCAGTTCTAAAAAAAGACGACCCATTTGAAAGCAGCCGGAGGAGGAAGACAGAGAGTGTCTCACAGAATCCAACCGCTTGTAGCCTCGGAACCATAACAAGAATATGAAACTAGCGGGTCCAGTGTGAGGCAGAACAGAGACGCCGTCACGGCTCTCAGGAGGCTGAGCAGGAAGCGCATGGCTCAGGCCCTGCAACGCCCTAAGGGCGCCTGGAGCAGCCCACAGGCCTGTGTCCTTCGTGTGGGTTCACCTTCCTAGTTTCCTGGGTAAATTCAATGTACAGCATTTATTCGCCAAGAAAAGAACATTCAAATCAAACTACTGTCATAACTCTGAAGGGCTCTTAACACTCCAGTCCACACGTTCAAAAGCCCACAAATATCAGTGCTGCCACTGTGTAGGTAACAATGTTTTGGATGCATCATGCACGTAACCAGTAACGATGTTTTCATGTTTTCCGTAGCCATCTCATTCAGGATACTAAAATGATCTGTGACGACTTGATACTTAGTTATCTGTGATTTTCAGATAGATTTAACAAGGCTACCTGGCCAAGAAGGCCTCACCCTCCTGAACCTGGGCACCGGTGCCCCTACGTGCACCCGGGGCCTGGGGAGCGCAGTCTCCACCACCTCTCGCTCTTCAATGTTAAATGTCCTCCCGGAGCGCCTGCGTCGTGGGCCCAGGCTCGGCCCCTCCTGGAGAGCCCTTTCCACATTACAGGACAGGGGAAGCCCAGAGCCCGCGCTGCGGCGCCGCTGACGTCCTGGAGTCCCCGCTTCCTGGTCCTTCCCGTCCGCGGAGGCTGGCGGGGAGGGCCTGGGACCCATTTTAGTTTTCGGTTTTGTCACGAGCCGGAAGGCGACAGCACATGCGAGCGCAGGAAACCCTTTTTTAAAATCTTCCAACGGAAACGCGAGGGGCTGCCGGACTGCCTCGGAGACGCTAGGCGGGAACCCAGAGCACCCCTGCCGTTTCCCGCATTGCAGCAGCCGGGACCCCGCCCACGCCGCGGGGGGCCCGAGGCGACAGGAGGCCCGCCGGGATCCGGCCGTTTCTTCCTCGACAAGCTGGGGGGTGGCGTGGGGCGGAGTTGGGGGGCGGGGGCAACTTAAGAAGTGATCGCGCTGTACCCAGGATTCGGAGGGGAAGCCCGGCCCCATCCTACAGCTCAGAGGCAGAACGACCCCGGAAGGTGCTCCAGGCGACCCCCTCTACCAGGCTCAATTTAAAACATAAACCGGAGAGGGTGGAAAGCTCACTATTTTCCGAATGGCGGTTCCTATCGCCATGTTCCTTCCTCCTCCGCCCCACCCGGCAAGGACCCCGGGGCTGCCTTGCCGGCTCCCGCCGCCCCGCAGGTACCCCTGCCGCTCCCGGGCACGGGCTTCTCCCCAGTTCTTCCCATCGCTTCCCCGCTCTTCTCCCCAGTTCTTCCCATCGCTTCCCCACCTTTCCCCGGGTCCTCCCATCGCTTCCCCCTCTTCTGCCCGGTTCCCCCATCCCCTTTGCCCTGTTCTCCCCTTCTCCCTCTTCTCCCCTTCTCCGTCCGTCCCTCCCTCGCCGCCCGGAGGGGGGCGCGCACCTTGAGCATGTCCCCCGCTGGTCAGCACGCCGATGGCCTTGCCGGCCCCGGAGAGGTGCTCCAGGAACTTCCGCAAGGAGCCCTTGGGGGCCCGGGAGTCGTCCGCGTCCAAGGCGAGGAGGCCGAGGGCAGCCGCTAGTCCGGGTGCGCAGCAGGCAATGGATACCCTGCCGGCGCGCGCCCGACTCGGAAAAGCTGCCCCGCCCGCGCCCCCGCCCGGCCCTAGCGTCAAAGGGTCTTGACGGGCGGGGCCCAAGCGCACAGGAGGGGCTGCGGGGGTGGGGCGCGGCTAGGGGCAGGGGCAGGGAAAGGGGCAGGGAAAGGGGCAGAGAAAGGGGCAGGGGCTGGCCGGGGCCGGGTGTGGGCAGGAGGACCTACGCAGGGGTCGTCGTAGGTGGCTGCCGCGCTAGCGGTGGGTGAGGTCGCGGAGGCGGGGGTAGCACCACAAGTGGGCGGAGTCCCTGGGGGTGGGGCCGCGTTGCCGGTGCGCTAGCCTCGCGGGTGGGTTGGAGGACTCTGGTTGGGGCCTTTAGAGATGCCCGGAGCGCCACAGGTGGGGGCAGGGGCAGCGACCGGGGAAGGGGAGACCGCAAGGGGGCGGGGTCACATCGTTCGCTGGGCGGGCCAAGGCAGGGCGGAATAGAACGCCGGGAGCATCTCCCGGGGCGGGGGGGGGGGGGGGGCAAGGGAGACCGTGAGTGGGCGCGAACGCCGGGGCCGGTGGAAACCCCGCACTTGCGGGGAGCGCCGATGGCGGGGCGGGGTGGAATTGGGGCGCGGAGACCCCACCTGGACGCGGAGGCTCGCGGCAGGCCCGGTAGATCCGGCTGTTGTCAGCGCCGAGCCCGGCCGCGCGCACAGCTTCTTGTTGGCGGCAGGATTCCTCCTGGGGCTGCGCTAGGGGCCTCTGCGCGCGGCTTCCTCGATCCCCGCCCCCACGTTTTCTCTGCAGCCTGAGGTCGGGAAGGACGCACGGAGAGTGGATCCTCCAGGTGGTGGGAAAAGCTGAGCGCGGCGAGCTTAGCTATGACGAAGCTGCGATTTCCCGGGTCCACGGGGTCTGTGGCGCTCCCGGGCCCCCAGCTCGTCCCGTGGGGAGAAGAATCCTTGGGGTGGGGGAGAGTATCGGGGCGCTACACTCAGAGACGCATGGGCGCGCGAAAGTCAGAGTGGGATAGGAGGAGGCGCAACGGGACTGACCTGGCGGGGAGGCGGGACGACCCTTCCTCCCTACGGACAGGCGCGCTGCTGTACGCTGTGCCGACCTCGGCTGACTTCACCGGCCAACTCCACGTGCTGAAATACGCACATCCAAAGGGCTGTGCCAGTTGCCCATCCACAGCTTAACAGCCTGGTGCCAGTTACCTGTGATGGGACAGGGAGCAGCCCCTACAAAAGCACGGGCTTATGGGATCCCGGTTCCTTCAGTGCTCACCCCACGAAGAAGGGCTCCCAAACGGCCCCACTCGAGGGCTTTCCGGAGGATGGTCCTGCGCAGTGGGTGTTTGTTGAACAGATAGGAAACAACAAAAGAGACTAAGAAGAGGTTTGTTCTATGAACCCGGGAAAGTGAAGCAATCGCAAAGGAGAGTCTCACCAAAGGGCAATCCTGGGGAAAAGATGGAGAGGCATGGATTTTTCTTGGATGTGTGCCTCATCCTGGGGCTCATCCCGCTGAGCATCAAATATTCATTGCAAAAGAGGAAAAAAATATATATGCTGCAGACAATGCTGGATGGTCTAATCTCTCCCTTGGCCAGAATTAACGGCGAAATTCCTAACCCCTCGTGGTCCTCAGAATCACCTGTCCTATGCACACCCCCATTAAACCACTGAAGTCCAGTTTCTGGGAGCTCAGCCAGGAAATGTGTATTTTTAAACAAACCACCTAGGTTATCCTGATGAATGCAAAGTCAGAGAGCGCTGCTCTCATGCAGTGAACCTGAGCATTATTCTATTAATTAAAAGGGAGAGGCGAATCCTGGCTGTCTTAATTAAGGTGACAGTTGAGTGGCCTTTGCCTTCTGGCGGGCAGAAGAGCAGACCGAGGCTCTAAGCACCTGCACCCACAGTTGGGCTCAGGATCTGTGCTGGAGAATAGAAGGGCTAATTTAATTATTCATGCCTTTTTAGAGCATGTTACATGTGGAGAAGGTGGGCCACACTGAATTTTATTTTAGCCAAATACCCGTTATCTCCTTATACAATTGATATTTTTCTATTGAACATTAGGGGATTGGTCATTTGTCATCAAATTGTCTGTAATACAGAAAATGATAGATACAACCTAACAGTTCAAACATGATGAGTTAAATAAATGATGGTAAAAATATGCGCTGCAATAATATTTAGTTGCTGTTACCGCTACAAAGATATGTGTCTACTGACATGGAAATATGTTCAGGACATACAAATAAGTGAAAAGGCAGGCCTAGACGCAGTGCGAGCCTGTGTGTGAGTGCGTGCGTGTGTGTGTGTGTGTGTCTGAGTCTGCATACATCTGTAAATGTTTCTGAGCATTTTATTTCCTTTCTTTTGCTTAGTATAGGCAATGCCATTTTTCTCTGCGATGAACAGGTATTGTTTAGGGAATAGAAATAGCTAATGAAAAACAATAAAATTTAGAGTGTCAAGACCCCCAAGGTTACGGATTATGTTCAAAAGTTTGTCTGTGTATAAGGGCTGGGGTCAGGGTGGTCACTGACGGTCCTCACACATCTGTTCTTATGAGTTGGGCCCATTGCTCAGTCAGTCAGGGAATTAACATATATTAATATATACCTGTAGCAAAGATGGAAAAGAATAGCTATGGCTTTTTTTTTTTTTTTTTGGAAGTCATGTATTTCAATGTTGCTACAACTAGAGTTTTTTGTTTGTTTGTTTGTTTTAACTTTGGCCTTAGCAATGAATCTTCTAATTTAAGAGGAAGATATTACATGCCGTGCTGACCGTACAGCTTCCACCCAGTAGGACCTGAGGTGTGTGCTTGTTCTTTATTGTCCCTTGACAGATTACTCCAAAGGCCCACACCAGCACACACTTATACCCCAGGAATGATTACTCCTTGGGCCAGGAGTTCAGGCAGGCTTCACTGGGCCCTCTGCCCCAGGGGCTCTCCAGGGCTGCAGCAGGTGTCTGCCTAGGGCTGCTGTGTCTTCTGAAGGCTCAGGCTCATCAGGGGAGGAGCTGCTTCCATGCTCACTTCTGTGTTGCTGGCAGGATTCTGTTGCTTGCAGGCTGTTGGACTGAAGGCCCCAGTCTCTCTGTGGCATCAGCTTCAGGTTGCCCTCTGCCCTGGGCGGGTGACTGGCTTTGCCAGAACTAGCACCTACCAAGAGCCAGGGGGAGAGTTCCAGTGGACAGAACCTCAGCTCCTCCCAATCCAATCTCAGGAGAGACCGCCATCTCTTTTGCCTGGTTCTATTCATCAGAAGTGAGCCGCTGAGTCCAGCCCTCTTCTAGGGTCTGGCTGTGAACACTAGAGACAGCGGCCAAGGGGAGCCACTTGGGAGGGTGGTGCTGCCTGGGACCTGCCTAGGACAAGGTGAAGGAGAACATGCATAGGGACAGCTGCCCTTCCCACTTCCCCTCAGTGGTGAGCGCAGGAGTTGCCGATGTGCCCTAAAGGAGTTCTGGCATCCCAGGAGGGAAGCAGCTACCAGCCATGAGGACACCATGACCCAGTGCCCCAGCATGTGGGGCTGCACATCCCAGGGCTACCTGAGCTGCAGCCTCTTCCCCTTCTCTGCTGTCTCGGCCTGTGCATGGAGTGGGCATCTCAAATCTGCAGGGGCCAAACTGAGCTCAGGCCTCTGCACCCCCCACACAACCCCCCATCGCTCAATCTTCCTTACCTCAGCTCCTGGTGACTCCATCCTCCCAGGGGCTCAGGCTGAAGCCTTGCAGTGCTCTTCCACCCTGGCATCTAAGTCCCTCAGGAAAGTCCCCATTGGCTCTTCATTGCATCTGGAGCCACTAGGGCCAGGCCACGACCTTTGACCTGGACCGGAACAGGCTCCCTCCTCATCCCCTGCTCTGCCCCAACCTCCACCCCACCTCCATGTCTCGGGTGTCCTCAGCTTCAAAGTCAGGGTGCACCTATCAGGATGTAATTCAGGCATCTTCTCTGCTGACTCGGAGTCACAGACCCCACACAAGCCACACTGGCCTGTCCTCTGGTCCCTTCAGATCCTGGTGCTGCCCAGAGGCCCATGCAGGCACCCGACAACCTCAGGCCTAGCCTGCTCTTTCCTCAACCCAGGCCCTCCTCTCCCTACCGACTCTGCCCACTTTCCACAGGTCTGTCCTGCAAGGTCTCCTGCACGGTGAGGCCTCCCCAGATCACCCTCTTAGAAATTTTGGGCTCCATGCACACTCCTGTTCCCTCCCTGCTGCTCTTAAAACATCCTCGTCAGTGTCACATATGGGGCATTTCACCTATCTGCTGGGCTTCTCGAAAGGTCCCCTGGCTGAACTGTGAATGCCGTGGATTCAGAGATCTTTCACTATTCCCTGCTGCAGTCCCAGGGCAACAGCAGAGCCCAGGACAGAGTGAACCTGTCATGGGTGCTGCTGAATGAATGAATGAAGGAGGGAGTGAGTGAGTGAGTGAAGGAGTAAATGAGTGAGTAAATGAGTGAATGGGTGAGTGAGTGAGTCAGTCAGTGAATGAGTGAGTGAGTGGATGAGGGAAGGAGAAATGAGTGAGTGAGTGGGTAAATGACTGAATGAGTGACCGTGAGTGAGTGAATGAATTGCCAAGGGAGTCAATGAGTGAATGAGTGAGTGAGTGAATGGGTGAGTGAATAAGTGAGTAAGTGAATGAATGAGCGTCTTAGTGAATGAGTGAGTGAATAAGCAAGTGAATAAGTGAGTGAATGAGTGAGTGACCGAGGGAATAAATGAGTGATGAGTGAGTGAGTGAGTGAATGAATGAGTGAGTGAGTGAATGAATGAGTGACTTAGTGAATGGGTGAGTGGGTGAATGAGTGAGTGAACAGATGAGTGGGTGAGTGAGTGAATGGGTGAGGGAAAGAGTGAGTGAATGAGTCAGTGAGCGAACAAGTGAATGAGGGAGTGAAGAATTGAGTGAGTGAATGAACAAGTGAGTGAGTGAATGAGTCAATAAATGAGTGAGTGTGTGAGTAAAGGATGAGTGAATGAGTGAGTGAAGAGGTGAATGAGTGAGTGAATGAGTGAATGATTTGAGTGAGTGAATGATTGAGTGAATGAATGAGGAAATGAGTGAGTGAGTGAATAAGTGAGTGAATGAGTGAGTGAATGAGTGAGTGAATGAGTGAATGGGTGAGTGAGTGAAAGGGTGAGTTAGGGAATGACTGAGTGAGTGAATGAGGGAATGAATGAGTGAATGAATGGGTGAGTGAATGAGTGAGTGAGTGAGTGAATGGGTCAGTGAATGAGTGAGTGAATGAGTAAATGAATGAGCAAGTGAGTAAAAGGGTGAGTGAATGAGTGAGTGAGCGAGTGAAGGAGTGAATGAGTGAATGAATGAGTGAGTGAATGAGTGAGTGGGTCGCTCAGAGGAGATGAGGACCGGAGTTGCCCTCTGACTGCTACAGTAGACAGGAGCTGAAGGAGTCTGAAGGGTGGGATGTGCTCACGCGGTACATACACCCTGCTCCACACATCCCCAGAGAAACCTAGTCTCACCAGAGGGGTCGCTTGAGAATTATTAGTAACAACCTTTTTCCCAATATTTCATATATGCAGGATGATTTCTTACTTTCCTTGAAAATGCCAATCGTTTTTTGGACTTGGAATTCTCCACTGCTGGTCCACGCCACTGTATTCTCCCATAGGGGTATCCCCCGAGTTGGAGAAAGAGTCATTCCCAGGAATGGATAAAAGCCAGAAGGGCATCATCAGGTGGGGCACCTTCTCCTATCATCCTCCCCTTCCTGTCTGGGTTACCCTGAGTGACTTGGTTTGGAGGTCTACAAAATGCGGACATATCAAATTTAGATAAAAGCCTAAGCAGTTTAAGAGGTTGCAGTACTAGCAGGAAGGTCTTTGGCTCCCGGCACCCTCCTCCTGTCCAGTCTCTGCTGGACCCAGGACTCTGACTCCACCTTCGGCCTTGGGGGTTTCCTCCCTTCCTTCCCAGCCACTGAGCCGGCTTGGGCTAATCTGCAACCGCAGAGGCGCAGCCCTCCTCCTTTCCTCCTGCCTCTTCCTCTCTTCTCACTTTCCTTCTGCTTCTTTCAGGACTTTGGAAAGTCCAAGAATAAGCAAAACTGTAGACCAGAAAACGCTGCCTTGAGCCCTTTCCCCTCCCAGCAGCTTCCCTTCAGACTCCTTGATCTTGAAAACTTATTTTGCTTCGTATCTAGATGCTAAACTTTATATAGAAAGCAGGTGGGGTTGGTTTCTTGGCCGGGTACAGGGACTCACACCTATAACCCCAGCGCTTTAGAGGCCAAGGGGGAACGATTGCTTGAGGTCACATGTTTGAGACTAGCCTGGGCAACACAGGGAGACCTCGTCTCTACAAAAATTCAAAAAAAAAATTGCCTGGAGCGATGGCACATCTGTAGTCCCAGGTACTTGGGAGGTCGAGGCAGGAGGATCACTTGAACTCAGGAGTTTGAGATAACAGTGAGCTATGATTATATCACTGCACTCCAGCTTGAGTAAGAGAGTGAGACACTATCTCCTAAAAAAATAAAAATAAAAAGTGCTGGAGTCCAAGCCCACAGCCAATTGCGACATGTAGATCTTTTATTTTTATAATCCGCCTCTCTTGTCTAAGTGCCAAATGACACTTTCATTGTGTGCAACTACTTCCACTTTTGACTGGCTTCTCTTTCCTTATGTATTAAGAATCAGGTTGCATAGAGTTCTGAGAAAATAAAATAATAAATCAGCTGCGTGCCATGGCTCATGTCTATAATCTCAGCACTTTAGGAGGCTGACACAAGGATTGCTTGAGACCAGGAGTTTGAGACCCGCTTTGGCCACATAACGAGATCCTGTCTCTACAAAAAATAAAAATAAAACGTTAGCAGGACATGGTGGCACACCTGTAGTCCCAGCTACTCAGGTGGCGGAGGCCTGAGGATTGGCTCGAGCCTGGGAGGTTGAGACTGCAGTGAGCCGTGATCATACTACTACACTTTGGCCTGAGTGACACAGTGAGACTCTATTTCTAAATAAATAAATAGTATAATATAATATAATATAATATAATATAATATAATATAATATAATATAATATAGTATAGTTTAAAAACAGATGGAAGCTTCCCAAGACTTTGATGCAGAAACAGGTTGCCCTGAACCAATTAAAATTAATGTCCAAAAACCGGAAAGAAATGAAAAAAGAAGTTGGATTATTTCTGTAAAGTATGAGGCCACTACAAGTTTTACTTTCTCTAGGACATTTTCTCAGTGGTGTCAACTGAAGTCCACTTCACAGAATGACTTCATCTCCTGAGCACATTGGAGAACGATGATTAAAGAGACTTCCTGGCACTCCCGATATTTTTAGTGTCACATGGAAGCAGCAAGAGTCATATGTGTGAAATAGGTGGTATTAAAAGCGGAAGACATTGGTTTGTTCTTTCATGAACATCATCGGAACATTTCTCTAACGACTAGCGTTATGTCAGAAAATGGGGAGAGAGAGATGGTTGTTTATTGGCAAATAAGTTACATAAATTTCCCAGTTAGAAAAACAATCATGATTTTAGCCTTGTCAGATGAAGTCAGATATGCCCTATGCTTCAGTTATGGAATGCTACCTCTGAATATTGATTGACAAGTATCTTCCACAGACCTGTGATCTGTCGCTGTGTATAAGCTTGAATTCATAACTACCAGTCCTTGAAGCTCCCTTGCTTCCTGCACTGAACTGAAGTGGCTCCCAACTGAGGCATTCAAGGGAAAACTCACTGAAATATTTGAAACCACCGCCATGAACAAGAATGCTCTTCCTGTATGCTAGGATGTACATCCAGAGGGTTATCTCGTTAGTTGTATATGCCAGCATCCCGCAGGATCTTTTACCTTTTTTGGGTGTGAACTTCGAGATTCTGATGTAAGCTGCAGACCTCTTCCTCTTCCAGGCGGGTTGGAGGAGAAGGCTGTACTGGAGGGGAAGGCTGGGCTGGAGGAAAAGAGTGGGCAGGAGGGAAGGGTGGGCTGGAGGGAAAGGGTGGGCTGGAGGAAAATGGTGGGCAGGAGGGGAGAGAGGGAACCTGTGGTCTTCCTCAGGTTGCAAGAGAAAGAGAGCAGATGGGGAAGGATCAGTTACGTCTTCATCTCACATGCGGTAAATCAGTCCTCTACATAAGCCTTTATATAAGGTAAGGTGAACATAGACCAGCTTCCTGTGGAGATGTAGCTATCTGCAGCTATCTGCTTAGGAACAAAAGGAAATGCAGTTTCTTGCATGATTCAGCTTCCAACTTAATGATTTTTTCCCGTTTTGGCTGTGAGTTGGGGTCCCGAGGCTTTATTTTTCCCTGTGCACTATATTGTATGTGAAAATTGTTGTTTGGGACCTAAAGTTGTTTACTTACTCCACCTGCATCCGTTAGCTCCATTTCCATTTGGAGTGGCTTCTGGAAGGCTGGAATTGAAATCCACCAGTGCCCATTTCAAGGTGTTCCCAACATTGCCTGGGAACGAGGAGCCCGGATACGCTTCCCTGTGGATGCAGGTCAGTCATCATAACGCACAGAGATAGCGTTGACCTCAGCCTGGAGCCATTGTCCTGAAAGGGGATTCTTCTCAGCTCGGGCCCGAGACTGATCCCTGAGAAGCGGCTGCTCCATCCCTGAACGCTTCCTGCTTATGTCTCCTTACTTCCTAGTGATCACGGCATTCAGGCTCAGAATGCCGCAGGCCTATCCCACTGGAAGCTGCCAAGGTGCCTCCTGCCACTCAGGACGCCCGGCACAGCAGCAGGATCAAGGGACCAGCAGGGAAGAGGCTGCAGTGATTTGGGGGAACAGCCCAAAAATCACCTGGAGCCTGGTGGCAGGTGGTCCCACCTCCTCCCCAATATTAGGTCCCAGAGAAAATGACAATATGAGCAGCTCATGTCACCATTATTAGCAGAGTCTTTTTATTCTTTCCTTAATTTTTTGCCATTAAATGGAGCTCTATAGGCCCATTTTCTTTTTTCTTTTTTTTTTTTTTTAGACAGAGTCTTGTTCTGTTGCGCAGGCTGGAGTGCAGTGAAGCGATATTGGCTCACTACAAGCTCGGCCTCCCGGGTTCACGCCATTCTCCTGCCTCAGCCTCCCGAGTAGCTGGGACTACAGGGCCCCATCACCATGCATGGCTAATTTTTTGTATTTTTAGTAGAGATGGTGTTTCACTGTGTTAGCCAGGATGGTCTCGATCTCCTGACCTCGTGATCCACCTGCCTCAGCCTCCCAAAGTGCTGGGATTACAGGCATGAGCCACCCCGCCAGGCCTATAGGCCCATTTTCTGCTTTTAATGCCACCAGTACATGAAATTCCAGAGCTGCTTCTGTGAAACATACTTTCATTTTCATTATTTTATTATTCATTACATTAATTCTAGTATTTTATTCTCTTTGTTTTTTTAAGAAGAACTTCAGCGAGAGAGGGGCTATCCCTGCTGCCTTGTGGCTGCAGAAGGAGAGAGAAGGAGCCTCTCCTAAAAAGGGTTTCATGAAAGCCCTGAGGCGAGATACTCACTTCAGAGGGTTCAGGACAAGGACACTCACTTTGTTCTGTGCGGTGTGGAGACACGGGTGAGCGTTCCTCAGTGACACCAACTGGTTCCCTCTTGTCCTCAGCTGCCAGTGCCCTGGGACATGTCATTTGGACAAAACCATTTTCCATGTCCTGCCATCCATTCCACGGAGGCAGGAGAAAAGGGTCTGGAGGCAGGAACATAAGGCCGATTCACCTTGACTTCTGAGAACGAAATCAAATGGAAACTCTTGCGGTATGACAAGAAATATCCTCTCCATTTACACAGGGCTTACACCGAGTACATGACTTTGTAATTTTACTTCATCCTCTTCATTTACGTAGGGTACACACCAAGTAACCAATGGAAACCTCGAGAGGGGATTTAAGCCCTAGAAACTTCAGTAACGGGCCCCCTGTGCTCAGGCGCTCTCACCCTGTGGAGCGTGCTTTCATTTTCCGTAAATGTCTGCTTTGCTGCTTCATTCTTTCCTTGCTCCATTTTTGCTTTGCGTCCAATTCTTGGTTCAAGGCACCAACAACCTGGACACTTTCAACCAGTAACATTATCTTAATATCTTGTTTTAAAACTGAATTCTGTTTTTCATCTGTTCACCTAGTTTTTAGAAAATAACAATGAAATACCAATTGGAGCTTACCACAGCTTAATAGGAGGGTCACTATGAGCTATACAACAGGTTTGATGTTTAAAAGTTTGCAACATTTTTTATTGCTCTTTCATTTACAAACTACAGTAAACATTTAGTTTTTTATGTTTAATTATGAAATATATGACACCTAAGAGTCTATAAAATTTGGCTGGGCATGGTGGCTCATGTCTGTAAGCCCAGCACTTTCGGAGGCTGAGGCAGGTGGATCATTTGAAGTCAGGTGTTCAAGACCAGCCTGGCCAATGTGGTGAAACCCGTCTCTACTAAAAAAATACAAAAAGTTAGCTGAGCATCATGGCAGGCACCTGTGATCCCAGCTACTCGGGAGGCTGAGGTGGGAGAGTTGTTTGAACCCAGGAGATAGAAGTTGCAGCAAGCCGAGATCGTGCCATTAAACTCTAGCCTGGGCTACATGAGCAAAACTCCGCCTCAAAAGCAAACAAACAAACAAAACTGAATGCATAATCTGATAGATTAATAATTGCGCTGATGTCATCATGCATCAGCATCGAGTGTCTTGAAAGGCTACAATACGCCCTTCTTTGATCACCTGGGTCTCCCTTCTTCACCCAGACATAGGACTAATGTGTTAATGTTTGTCTTGCTTTTCATAAGTTATATCATTTCTCTGTATATTATTCAGCCATGTCATATGTTATAGTTTGTGAACTGTATATGGAATAGCAGTGTATTTTTCAGTAATTTCCTTTGTTCACTGTAATTTTTCATTGCTGATGCTTCTAACGGCAGTTCATTTTCACAGCTGTATCATATTCCACAATGTGACTATGCCAGCTTTTTTCCTTGATGGAGATGTATTTGGGTGGCTTTCAAGTGTTTTCTATGTCTACAATCACTGCCTAAATATTCTTGCCCCGTATGTGTCTCTTGGAGAAGGCAGTGCAAAGGCATTTCTGGGGCAGACATGCCTGAGAAGGCAAGTGTGAGGCCACAGAGGGGCGTGTCTAGCTTTTTATGAAATACAGTCTCTTAACGGGAGCAACAGCAGTGGATACTTTGCCAGCAGTTGATCTTTTCCACATTTTGGATTTTTGTGGCTCTGCTCAATTTGTTTCTTGAATTATTGGATGTATCCACAGTACTTTGTTTACTTATGTTTTGTAACTTTTTGCACGGGGACTTATCTTTCTTGGAATTTTAAGTGGGGAGATATTTTGAGGACAGGGTTGCATTGTTTCAGCAAAGATGTTCACTCACATGGGGTAGAGGTGAAGTTAGCAGCCGCCTGGTGCCACGTCGATTTGACCCATGCTCTCGAGGTCTTCCAGCATGAACTCCTGGAGGACTGTTTCTCATCGGTTCTCAGGGTCAGTGGTTTTCCCTCCACCCAGCACCAATGCAGGGACAGCTGCTCTCCTTGCTGCTCCTGCTCTGAGGTGGGCTTTTATTTTAAGTCTAAGATGTCAGATTTCTGACCTCATTTTGGAGAGACATCCGGTTTTGTTTCTGATGCCCCATCCTCTGTGCAACTGTCTAAACAGAAAAATAAATTCCACTTTGGTTCCCGCCAATTCCTTATCGACTGCTGTGGATTCCATCCTTCAATGCCAGCCCAGTAATGCACTTACAAAGATGCATTTTGGTAGGTTTTACCCAACATCTCAGTTGTTTTCGTTGGGAAAGCTATTTAGTGTCCCTTATGTTGAAAGTTGGAAGCGCCTGGCAGCACTATAGGTGAGAGAGCTGCTCTTCCCCCTTTTCATCATCTTCACGCTGGGTCCAGGCCTTCTTCACTCTGTGATTAAGATGCCACAATGGGCCGGGCATGGTGGCTCATGCCTGTAATCTTAGCACTTTAGGAGGCCAAGGTGGGTGAATCACCCGAGGCCAGGGGTTCAAGACCAACCTTGCCAACATGGTGAAACTCCGTCTCTACTAAGAGTACCAAAAATTAGCCCGGCATGGTGGTGGGTGCCTGTAATCCCAGCTACTCTGGAAGCTGAGGCAGGAGAATCGCTTGAACCCAGGAAGTGGAGGTTGCAGTGAGCTGAGATCACGCCATTGCACTTCAGCCTGGGCAACAGAGTGAGACTCCATCTCAAAATAAATAAATAAACAAAAAAATAAATAGCTGCTATGGCCTCTGAGCTGCTTGCTCTGCCTCTGGCATCCATTCTCATGCCCCACATTAGCAGAGATGCACTCACACCCAGTGGGAAGGCAGGGCGACTGAAGGACTGTTATTATTAACAAGAAAGATAAAATAATTCTGAGGATAATGTATAATTCTGTTTCCTAGAAATATAAAAATGCTCCGATAAATTATTAGAATTAACAAAATTCAGTTTAGCACTCATGTTCCAAATGATCACCAACTTTAATATGCCAACAGTAGCAAGACTAAATAATAAGAGGGAGTGAGGGGGTTCACTCACAAGGGCCAGGCCTCTGCAGAGAGGGCAAGAAGGTCGACTCACTCTGCAGCTTCCTGGCCCATCATCGTTTTCCATGGTGAGAGGCTTATGGGGCCTGGCCCTCCCTCTCCTGCCTGGGGCCTCCAGCTTATTCTCAGGGCTGGGCAAGGAATAAGCCCCATTTAGCTCATTTCCTCACTTGACCTTCTTCTGGACTGAAATGCATTTGCTTTCCGAGTGCTCATCAGGGAGCCGCACATAGAAGCCCTTGTTTTCTCCCCACTGCTGACTGATTCTGGGTTCGAAAATGCCCCCATTCCCCTGACTCCTTGGACACTGCATCTTTGGCTTTCACTCCAAGATTTTGATCTCAGTTAAGGATTCAGAAACTCTCTTTTTAAACTTTATTCTCAGATTGGTTTTCTAAAAGTCAGGCCAAAAAAAAAAAAAAAAAAAAAAAAGACACGTAAAGTGGGTGAGTCAAGTGTGAGTGTAAAGTTCCGAGGATGAAGCCGAGCATACACGAACCTCTGTGAGGGCGGCGTCTGTGCTCAGGAGTCATGTTCATCCCAGAGCTTCCCAGGACACAGACCTAAACAAAAGAAAAAAAAGGAGGATAACAGAAGTAAATGCTAAGATTCTCCATAAAATCCCATTTTTTTGGTGAATGGGGTTTTCCCTTAATTTCTAGGCATTTGGCATCATGGAAATAGAACAGCAGCATCTTATACCTGCATGGCCGAGCTTTTTCAGGTGGGCAGAATAAACCAGGACAGTATACAGATCAGAGGGCAGGTTGGCAGGTGTGGATGACCACAGAGGATGTGGGATGATCCTAAGGGGCCTTTCTACCATGATGTGTATGGGATGCAGGGAGGGGACAGAGAAGCAGGCAGGGAGACAGGGGGCGGGGGAGAGTGGGAGAGAGAGAGAGAGAGAGAAAGGGGGAGATAGAGAGGGAGAAAGGGAGAGAGGGAGAGACAGAGAGAGGGAGAGAGAGAGAAAGGCATGGATAGAGGGATGGAGGGAAGGACATAGAGAGGGAGAAAGAGAGAGGGAGAGAGAGAGGGAGAGAGGACCAATTCACCACTTTTGTCCAAAAAACCAGGCCAAAGGTCTGGAGCCCGAGCGTACCTTCTCTAAAGGGTTTTGGAGCATATTGTTTTTAATTCCCTTATTCCTGCAGCTCTTCTAGAATATGACCATCTTCTGACTGTTCTATTCTTTTCTTTCCTTTTTTCTTTTATTAAATACACTCCTACAATTTGAGCTTGTTTTCCTATCTCATAAGCTATATCCTGGCAACATTCCAGGAATGAGTCTAATTTTATTGTTTTATTTATTTATTTAAACATTTTGCTTTTTCTTTAAGAAAGATTCTAGAAGTGGAATTTCTGGCCCATGGATGCAATTGTGAGGACATTTGTGAAGCTCTTGTCCAATGCCAGTCCAGAAGGCTGGTCCCGAGAAGGCTCCTTGAGAAAGAGGGGGTCTGCTGCACAGCTCCCGGTAGGCACCTGTGCCATTGATCTGGGTTGGCAGGATCCATGCTCCACAGGTGGCCTCACAGCCTGGGACCTGGGTGTCCTAGAACAGCCCTGTGGTCCTACTTTGCCCCTCCTGCCACTGTTCCTTCTTCCCTGATGTCATTCTGCTTCTAGGAGGACTTCCTTTTGGTTCCTGTGACCTGGCCTTCTGTTTGATTCGTTACTGAGCAGTCTTAGTTCATTCAGGCTGCTAAGACAAAGTGCCATAGACTGGGAGGTTTATTTTATTTATTATTTATTTATTTATTTATTTATTTATTTTGAAACGGAGCCTTGCTCTGTTGCCCAGGCAGGAGAGCAGTGCTGTGATCTCAGTTCACTGCAAGTTCCAACTTCCGAGTTCCAGTGATTTTCCTGCCTCAGCCTCCCGAGTAGCTGGGACTACAGGTGCCCACAATAATACCTGGCATTTTCTATCTTTTTTTGTATTTTTAGTAGACATTTGGTTTCGTCATGTTGGCCAGGGTGGTCTCGATCTCTTGACCTCTTGATCCACTTGGCTTAGCCTTCCAAAGTGCTGTGATTACAGGCGTCAGCCACCGCACCTGGCCTAGACTGAGTGATTTATGAAAAACGGATACTGATTTCTCACAGTCTGGAGGCTGCAAGTCCAAGGTCAATGGAATGGCAGACTTAGCTTCTATCGAGGGCTGCTTTCTGCTTCATCGAAGGAACCATCTCACAACACCCTCCCAAGGTTAAGGAGCAGGCCAGCTTACCGGGGTCTCTTTTACAAATCTCATTCTGGCTCCCAGAAGCCAGGGGGGCAGGCCGGGGGTGGCGGCTGGGAGCCCGATCAAAGACACTGGACAACCCCTTGTGATACTCTTCCAAATATCCAGATCAGGTTGCGAGGAGCCACCCCCGGACGGCCCCCCTGGCTTCTGGGAGACCCATCGCGGGGGGGTCAGGCACTCCCCGCGATCGGGCTCCCAGCCGCCACCCCGGAACCGCCCCCCAGGCTTCTGGGAGCCCCATCGCCGGGGGGTCAGGCACGCCTCCCGATCGGGCTCCCAGCCGCCACCCCCGGCCCGCCCCCCTGGCTTCTGGGAGCCCCACCGCCAGGGGTGCAGGCAACCCCCGCGATCGGGCTCGCAGCCGCCACCCCCGCCCCGCCCCCCTGGCTTCTGGGAGCCCCACCGCCGGGGGTGCAGGCACCCCCCGCGATCGGGCCCCCAGCCGCCACCCCCGGCCCGCCCCCCTGGCTTCTGGGAGCCCCACCGCCGGGGGTGCAGGCACCCCCCGTGATCGGGCTCCCAGCCGCCACCCCCGGCCCGCCCCCCTGGCTTCTGGGAGCCCCACCGCCGGGGGTGCAGGCCCCCCCGCGATCGGGCTCCCAGCCGCCAGCACCGGCCCGCCCTCCTGGCTTCTGGGAGCCCCACCGCCGGGGGTGAAGGCACCCCCCACGATCGGGCTCCCAGCCGCCACACCCGGCATGCCCCCCTGGCTTCTGGGAGCCCCACCGCCGGGGGTGCAGGCACCCCCCGCGATCGGGCTCCCAGCCGCCACCCCCGGCCCGCCCCCCTGGCTTCTGGGAGCCCCATCGCCGGGGGTGCAGGCACCCCCCGCGATCGGACTCCCAGCCGCCACCCCCGGCCCGCCCCCCTGGCTTCTGGGAGCCCCATCGCCGGGGGTGCAGGCACGCCCCCCGATCGGGCTCCCGGCCGCCACCCCCGGCCCGCCCCCCTGGCTTCTGGGAGCCCCATCGCCGGGGGTGCAGGCACCCCCCGCGATCGGGCTCCCGGCCGCCACCCCCGGCCCGCCCCCCTGGCTTATGGGAGCCCCATCGCCGGGGGTGCAGGCACCCCCCGCGATCGGGCTCCCGGCCGCCACCCCCGGCCCGCCCCCCTGGCTTCTGGGAGCCCCATCGCCGGGGGTGCAGGCACCCCCCGCGATCGGGCTCCCGGCCGCCACCCCCCGGCCCGCCCCCCTGGCTTATGGGAGCCCCATCGCCGGGGGTGCAGGCACCCCCCGCGATCGGGCTCTCGGCCGCCACCCCCGGCCCGCCCCCCTGGCTTCTGGGAGCCCCATCGCCGAGGGTGCAGGCACCCCCCGCGATCGGGCTCCCAGCCGCCACCCCCGGCCCGCCCCCCTGGCTCCCAGCCGCCACCCCCGGCCCGCCCCCCTAGCTCCTGGGAGCCCCATCGCCGGGGGTGCAGGCACCCCCCGCGATCGGGCTCCCAGCCGCCACCCCCGGCCCGCCCCCCTGGCTCCCGGGAGCCCCATCGCCGGGGGTGCAGGCACCCCCCCCGGCCCGCCCCCCTGGCTCCTGGGAGCCCCATCGCCGGGGGTGCAGGCCCCCCCCGCGATCGGGCTCCCAGCCGCCACCCCCGGCCCGCCCCCCTGGCTCCTGGGAGCCCCATCGCCGGGGGTGCAGGCACCCCCCGCGATCGGGCTCCCAGCCGCCACCCCCGGCCCGCCCCCCTTGGCTCCCAGCCGCCACCCCCGGCCTGCCCCCCTGGCTTCTGGGAGCCAGAATGAGATTTGTGAAAGAGACCCCGGTAAGCTGGCCTGCTCCTTAACCTTGGGAGGGTGTTGTGAGATGGTTCCTTCGATGAAGCAGAAAGCAGCCCTCGATAGAAGCTAAGTCTGCCATTCCATTGACCTTGGACTTGCAGCCTCCAGACTGTGAGAAATCAGTATCCGTTTTTCATAAATCACTCAGTCTAGGCCAGGTGCGGTGGCTGACGCCTGTAATCACAGCACTTTGGAAGGCTAAGCCAAGTGGATCAAGAGGTCAAGAGATCGAGACCACCCTGGCCAACATGACGAAACCAAATGTCTACTAAAAATACAAAAAAAGATAGAAAATGCCAGGTATTATTGTGGGCACCTGTAGTCCCAGCTACTCGGGAGGCTGAGGCAGGAAAATCACTGGAACTCGGAAGTTGGAACTTGCAGTGAACTGAGATCACAGCACTGCTCTCCTGCCTGGGCAACAGAGCAAGGCTCCGTTTCAAAATAAATAAATAAATAAATAAATAAATAAATAATAAATAAAATAAACCTCCCAGTCTATGGCACTTTGTCTTAGCAGCCTGAATGAACTAAGACTGCTCAGTAACGAATCAAACAGAAGGCCAGGTCACAGGAACCAAAAGGAAGTCCTCCTAGAAGCAGAATGACATCAGGGAAGAAGGAACAGTGGCAGGAGGGGCAAAGTAGGACCACAGGGCTGTTCTAGGACACCCAGGTCCCAGGCTGTGAGGCCACCTGTGGAGCATGGATCCTGCCAACCCAGATCAATGGCACAGGTGCCTACCGGGAGCTGTGCAGCAGACCCCCTCTTTCTCAAGGAGCCTTCTCGGGACCAGCCTTCTGGACTGGCATTGGACAAGAGCTTCACAAATGTCCTCACAATTGCATCCATGGGCCAGAAATTCCACTTCTAGAATCTTTCTTAAAGAAAAAGCAAAATGTTTAAATAAATAAATAAAACAATAAAATTAGACTCATTCCTGGAATGTTGCCAGGATATAGCTTATGAGATAGGAAAACAAGCTCAAATTGTAGGAGTGTATTTAATAAAAGAAAAAAGGAAAGAAAAGAATAGAACAGTCAGAAGATGGTCATATTCTAGAAGAGCTGCAGGAATAAGGGAATTAAAAACAATATGCTCCAAAACCCTTTAGAGAAGGTACGCTCGGGCTCCAGACCTTTGGCCTGGTTTTTTGGACAAAAGTGGTGAATTGGTCCTCTCTCCCTCTCTCTCTCCCTCTCTCTTTCTCCCTCTCTATGTCCTTCCCTCCATCCCTCTATCCATGCCTTTCTCTCTCTCTCCCTCTCTCTGTCTCTCCCTCTCTCCCTTTCTCCCTCTCTATCTCCCCCTTTCTCTCTCTCTCTCTCTCTCCCACTCTCCCCCGCCCCCTGTCTCCCTGCCTGCTTCTCTGTCCCCTCCCTGCATCCCATACACATCATGGTAGAAAGGCCCCTTAGGATCATCCCACATCCTCTGTGGTCATCCACACCTGCCAACCTGCCCTCTGATCTGTATACTGTCCTGGTTTATTCTGCCCACCTGAAAAAGCTCGGCCATGCAGGTATAAGATGCTGCTGTTCTATTTCCATGATGCCAAATGCCTAGAAATTAAGGGAAAACCCCATTCACCAAAAAAATGGGATTTTATGGAGAATCTTAGCATTTACTTCTGTTATCCTCCTTTTTTTTCTTTTGTTTAGGTCTGTGTCCTGGGAAGCTCTGGGATGAACATGACTCCTGAGCACAGACGCCGCCCTCACAGAGGTTCGTGTATGCTCGGCTTCATCCTCGGAACTTTACACTCACACTTGACTCACCCACTTTACGTGTCTTTTTTTTTTTTTTTTTTTTTTTTTGGCCTGACTTTTAGAAAACCAATCTGAGAATAAAGTTTAAAAAGAGAGTTTCTGAATCCTTAACTGAGATCAAAATCTTGGAGTGAAAGCCAAAGATGCAGTGTCCAAGGAGTCAGGGGAATGGGGGCATTTTCGAACCCAGAATCAGTCAGCAGTGGGGAGAAAACAAGGGCTTCTATGTGCGGCTCCCTGATGAGCACTCGGAAAGCAAATGCATTTCAGTCCAGAAGAAGGTCAAGTGAGGAAATGAGCTAAATGGGGCTTATTCCTTGCCCAGCCCTGAGAATAAGCTGGAGGCCCCAGGCAGGAGAGGGAGGGCCAGGCCCCATAAGCCTCTCACCATGGAAAACGATGATGGGCCAGGAAGCTGCAGAGTGAGTCGACCTTCTTGCCCTCTCTGCAGAGGCCTGGCCCTTGTGAGTGAACCCCCTCACTCCCTCTTATTATTTAGTCTTGCTACTGTTGGCATATTAAAGTTGGTGATCATTTGGAACATGAGTGCTAAACTGAATTTTGTTAATTCTAATAATTTATCGGAGCATTTTTATATTTCTAGGAAACAGAATTATACATTATCCTCAGAATTATTTTATCTTTCTTGTTAATAATAACAGTCCTTCAGTCGCCCTGCCTTCCCACTGGGTGTGAGTGCATCTCTGCTAATGTGGGGCATGAGAATGGATGCCAGAGGCAGAGCAAGCAGCTCAGAGGCCATAGCAGCTATTTATTTTTTTGTTTATTTATTTATTTTGAGATGGAGTCTCACTCTGTTGCCCAGGCTGAAGTGCAATGGCGTGATCTCAGCTCACTGCAACCTCCACTTCCTGGGTTCAAGCGATTCTCCTGCCTCAGCTTCCAGAGTAGCTGGGATTACAGGCACCCACCACCATGCCGGGCTAATTTTTGGTACTCTTAGTAGAGACGGAGTTTCACCATGTTGGCAAGGTTGGTCTTGAACCCCTGGCCTCGGGTGATTCACCCACCTTGGCCTCCTAAAGTGCTAAGATTACAGGCATGAGCCACCATGCCCGGCCCATTGTGGCATCTTAATCACAGAGTGAAGAAGGCCTGGACCCAGCGTGAAGATGATGAAAAGGGGGAAGAGCAGCTCTCTCACCTATAGTGCTGCCAGGCGCTTCCAACTTTCAACATAAGGGACACTAAATAGCTTTCCCAACGAAAACAACTGAGATGTTGGGTAAAACCTACCAAAATGCATCTTTGTAAGTGCATTACTGGGCTGGCATTGAAGGATGGAATCCACAGCAGTCGATAAGGAATTGGCGGGAACCAAAGTGGAATTTATTTTTCTGTTTAGACAGTTGCACAGAGGATGGGGCATCAGAAACAAAACCGGATGTCTCTCCAAAATGAGGTCAGAAATCTGACATCTTAGACTTAAAATAAAAGCCCACCTCAGAGCAGGAGCAGCAAGGAGAGCAGCTGTCCCTGCATTGGTGCTGGGTGGAGGGAAAACCACTGACCCTGAGAACCGATGAGAAACAGTCCTCCAGGAGTTCATGCTGGAAGACCTCGAGAGCATGGGTCAAATCGACGTGGCACCAGGCGGCTGCTAACTTCACCTCTACCCCATGTGAGTGAACATCTTTGCTGAAACAATGCAACCCTGTCCTCAAAATATCTCCCCACTTAAAATTCCAAGAAAGATAAGTCCCCGTGCAAAAAGTTACAAAACATAAGTAAACAAAGTACTGTGGATACATCCAATAATTCAAGAAACAAATTGAGCAGAGCCACAAAAATCCAAAATGTGGAAAAGATCAACTGCTGGCAAAGTATCCACTGCTGTTGCTCCCGTTAAGAGACTGTATTTCATAAAAAGCTAGACACGCCCCTCTGTGGCCTCACACTTGCCTTCTCAGGCATGTCTGCCCCAGAAATGCCTTTGCACTGCCTTCTCCAAGAGACACATACGGGGCAAGAATATTTAGGCAGTGATTGTAGACATAGAAAACACTTGAAAGCCACCCAAATACATCTCCATCAAGGAAAAAAGCTGGCATAGTCACATTGTGGAATATGATACAGCTGTGAAAATGAACTGCCGTTAGAAGCATCAGCAATGAAAAATTACAGTGAACAAAGGAAATTACTGAAAAATACACTGCTATTCCATATACAGTTCACAAACTATAACATATGACATGGCTGAATAATATACAGAGAAATGATATAACTTATGAAAAGCAAGACAAACATTAACACATTAGTCCTATGTCTGGGTGAAGAAGGGAGACCCAGGTGATCAAAGAAGGGCGTATTGTAGCCTTTCAAGACACTCGATGCTGATGCATGATGACATCAGCGCAATTATTAATCTATCAGATTATGCATTCAGTTTTGTTTGTTTGTTTGCTTTTGAGGCGGAGTTTTGCTCATGTAGCCCAGGCTAGAGTTTAATGGCACGATCTCGGCTTGCTGCAACTTCTATCTCCTGGGTTCAAACAACTCTCCCACCTCAGCCTCCCGAGTAGCTGGGATCACAGGTGCCTGCCATGATGCTCAGCTAACTTTTTGTATTTTTTTAGTAGAGACGGGTTTCACCACATTGGCCAGGCTGGTCTTGAACACCTGACTTCAAATGATCCACCTGCCTCAGCCTCCGAAAGTGCTGGGCTTACAGACATGAGCCACCATGCCCAGCCAAATTTTATAGACTCTTAGGTGTCATATATTTCATAATTAAACATAAAAAACTAAATGTTTACTGTAGTTTGTAAATGAAAGAGCAATAAAAAATGTTGCAAACTTTTAAACATCAAACCTGTTGTATAGCTCATAGTGACCCTCCTATTAAGCTGTGGTAAGCTCCAATTGGTATTTCATTGTTATTTTCTAAAAACTAGGTGAACAGATGAAAAACAGAATTCAGTTTTAAAACAAGATATTAAGATAATGTTACTGGTTGAAAGTGTCCAGGTTGTTGGTGCCTTGAACCAAGAATTGGACGCAAAGCAAAAATGGAGCAAGGAAAGAATGAAGCAGCAAAGCAGACATTTACGGAAAATGAAAGCACGCTCCACAGGGTGAGAGCGCCTGAGCACAGGGGGCCCGTTACTGAAGTTTCTAGGGCTTAAATCCCCTCTCGAGGTTTCCATTGGTTACTTGGTGTGTACCCTACGTAAATGAAGAGGATGAAGTAAAATTACAAAGTCATGTACTCGGTGTAAGCCCTGTGTAAATGGAGAGGATATTTCTTGTCATACCGCAAGAGTTTCCATTTGATTTCGTTCTCGGAAGTCAAGGTGAATCGGCCTTATGTTCCTGCCTCCAGACCCTTTTCTCCTGCCTCCGTGGAATGGATGGCAGGACATGGAAAATGGTTTTGTCCAAATGACATGTCCCAGGGCACTGGCAGCTGAGGACAAGAGGGAACCAGTTGGTGTCACTGAGGAACGCTCACCCGTGTCTCCACACCGCACAGAACAAAGTGAGTGTCCTTGTCCTGAACCCTCTGAAGTGAGTATCTCGCCTCAGGGCTTTCATGAAACCCTTTTTAGGAGAGGCTCCTTCTCTCTCCTTCTGCAGCCACAAGGCAGCAGGGATAGCCCCTCTCTCGCTGAAGTTCTTCTTAAAAAAACAAAGAGAATAAAATACTAGAATTAATGTAATGAATAATAAAATAATGAAAATGAAAGTATGTTTCACAGAAGCAGCTCTGGAATTTCATGTACTGGTGGCATTAAAAGCAGAAAATGGGCCTATAGGCCTGGCGGGGTGGCTCATGCCTGTAATCCCAGCACTTTGGGAGGCTGAGGCAGGTGGATCACGAGGTCAGGAGATCGAGACCATCCTGGCTAACACAGTGAAACACCATCTCTACTAAAAATACAAAAAATTAGCCATGCATGGTGATGGGGCCCTGTAGTCCCAGCTACTCGGGAGGCTGAGGCAGGAGAATGGCGTGAACCCGGGAGGCCGAGCTTGTAGTGAGCCAATATCGCTTCACTGCACTCCAGCCTGCGCAACAGAACAAGACTCTGTCTAAAAAAAAAAAAAAAGAAAAAAGAAAATGGGCCTATAGAGCTCCATTTAATGGCAAAAAATTAAGGAAAGAATAAAAAGACTCTGCTAATAATGGTGACATGAGCTGCTCATATTGTCATTTTCTCTGGGACCTAATATTGGGGAGGAGGTGGGACCACCTGCCACCAGGCTCCAGGTGATTTTTGGGCTGTTCCCCCAAATCACTGCAGCCTCTTCCCTGCTGGTCCCTTGATCCTGCTGCTGTGCCGGGCGTCCTGAGTGGCAGGAGGCACCTTGGCAGCTTCCAGTGGGATAGGCCTGCGGCATTCTGAGCCTGAATGCCGTGATCACTAGGAAGTAAGGAGACATAAGCAGGAAGCGTTCAGGGATGGAGCAGCCGCTTCTCAGGGATCAGTCTCGGGCCCGAGCTGAGAAGAATCCCCTTTCAGGACAATGGCTCCAGGCTGAGGTCAACGCTATCTCTGTGCGTTATGATGACTGACCTGCATCCACAGGGAAGCGTATCCGGGCTCCTCGTTCCCAGGCAATGTTGGGAACACCTTGAAATGGGCACTGGTGGATTTCAATTCCAGCCTTCCAGAAGCCACTCCAAATGGAAATGGAGCTAACGGATGCAGGTGGAGTAAGTAAACAACTTTAGGTCCCAAACAACAATTTTCACATACAATATAGTGCACAGGGAAAAATAAAGCCTCGGGACCCCAACTCACAGCCAAAACGGGAAAAAATCATTAAGTTGGAAGCTGAATCATGCAAGAAACTGCATTTCCTTTTGTTCCTAAGCAGATAGCTGCAGATAGCTACATCTCCACAGGAAGCTGGTCTATGTTCACCTTACCTTATATAAAGGCTTATGTAGAGGACTGATTTACCGCATGTGAGATGAAGACGTAACTGATCCTTCCCCATCTGCTCTCTTTCTCTTGCAACCTGAGGAAGACCACAGGTTCCCTCTCTCCCCTCCTGCCCACCATTTTCCTCCAGCCCACCCTTTCCCTCCAGCCCACCCTTCCCTCCTGCCCACTCTTTTCCTCCAGCCCAGCCTTCCCCTCCAGTACAGCCTTCTCCTCCAACCCTCCTGGAAGAGGAAGAGGTCTGCAGCTTACATCAGAATCTCGAAGTTCACACCCAAAAAAGGTAAAAGATCCTGCGGGATGCTGGCATATACAACTAACGAGATAACCCTCTGGATGTACATCCTAGCATACAGGAAGAGCATTCTTGTTCATGGCGGTGGTTTCAAATATTTCAGTGAGTTTTCCCTTGAATGCCTCAGTTGGGAGCCACTTCAGTTCAGTGCAGGAAGCAAGGGAGCTTCAAGGACTGGTAGTTATGAATTCAAGCTTATACACAGCGACAGATCACAGGTCTGTGGAAGATACTTGTCAATCAATATTCAGAGGTAGCATTCCATAACTGAAGCATAGGGCATATCTGACTTCATCTGACAAGGCTAAAATCATGATTGTTTTTCTAACTGGGAAATTTATGTAACTTATTTGCCAATAAACAACCATCTCTCTCTCCCCATTTTCTGACATAACGCTAGTCGTTAGAGAAATGTTCCGATGATGTTCATGAAAGAACAAACCAATGTCTTCCGCTTTTAATACCACCTATTTCACACATATGACTCTTGCTGCTTCCATGTGACACTAAAAATATCGGGAGTGCCAGGAAGTCTCTTTAATCATCGTTCTCCAATGTGCTCAGGAGATGAAGTCATTCTGTGAAGTGGACTTCAGTTGACACCACTGAGAAAATGTCCTAGAGAAAGTAAAACTTGTAGTGGCCTCATACTTTACAGAAATAATCCAACTTCTTTTTTCATTTCTTTCCGGTTTTTGGACATTAATTTTAATTGGTTCAGGGCAACCTGTTTCTGCATCAAAGTCTTGGGAAGCTTCCATCTGTTTTTAAACTATACTATATTATATTATATTATATTATATTATATTATATTATATTATATTATATTATACTATTTATTTATTTAGAAATAGAGTCTCACTGTGTCACTCAGGCCAAAGTGTAGTAGTATGATCACGGCTCACTGCAGTCTCAACCTCCCAGGCTCGAGCCAATCCTCAGGCCTCCGCCACCTGAGTAGCTGGGACTACAGGTGTGCCACCATGTCCTGCTAACGTTTTATTTTTATTTTTTGTAGAGACAGGATCTCGTTATGTGGCCAAAGCGGGTCTCAAACTCCTGGTCTCAAGCAATCCTTGTGTCAGCCTCCTAAAGTGCTGAGATTATAGACATGAGCCATGGCACGCAGCTGATTTATTATTTTATTTTCTCAGAACTCTATGCAACCTGATTCTTAATACATAAGGAAAGAGAAGCCAGTCAAAAGTGGAAGTAGTTGCACACAATGAAAGTGTCATTTGGCACTTAGACAAGAGAGGCGGATTATAAAAATAAAAGATCTACATGTCGCAATTGGCTGTGGGCTTGGACTCCAGCACTTTTTATTTTTATTTTTTTAGGAGATAGTGTCTCACTCTCTTACTCAAGCTGGAGTGCAGTGATATAATCATAGCTCACTGTTATCTCAAACTCCTGAGTTCAAGTGATCCTCCTGCCTCGACCTCCCAAGTACCTGGGACTACAGATGTGCCATCGCTCCAGGCAATTTTTTTTTTGAATTTTTGTAGAGACGAGGTCTCCCTGTGTTGCCCAGGCTAGTCTCAAACATGTGACCTCAAGCAATCGTTCCCCCTTGGCCTCTAAAGCGCTGGGGTTATAGGTGTGAGTCCCTGTACCCGGCCAAGAAACCAACCCCACCTGCTTTCTATATAAAGTTTAGCATCTAGATACGAAGCAAAATAAGTTTTCAAGATCAAGGAGTCTGAAGGGAAGCTGCTGGGAGGGGAAAGGGCTCAAGGCAGCGTTTTCTGGTCTACAGTTTTGCTTATTCTTGGACTTTCCAAAGTCCTGAAAGAAGCAGAAGGAAAGTGAGAAGAGAGGAAGAGGCAGGAGGAAAGGAGGAGGGCTGCGCCTCTGCGGTTGCAGATTAGCCCAAGCCGGCTCAGTGGCTGGGAAGGAAGGGAGGAAACCCCCAAGGCCGAAGGTGGAGTCAGAGTCCTGGGTCCAGCAGAGACTGGACAGGAGGAGGGTGCCGGGAGCCAAAGACCTTCCTGCTAGTACTGCAACCTCTTAAACTGCTTAGGCTTTTATCTAAATTTGATATGTCCGCATTTTGTAGACCTCCAAACCAAGTCACTCAGGGTAACCCAGACAGGAAGGGGAGGATGATAGGAGAAGGTGCCCCACCTGATGATGCCCTTCTGGCTTTTATCCATTCCTGGGAATGACTCTTTCTCCAACTCGGGGGATACCCCTATGGGAGAATACAGTGGCGTGGACCAGCAGTGGAGAATTCCAAGTCCAAAAAACGATTGGCATTTTCAAGGAAAGTAAGAAATCATCCTGCATATATGAAATATTGGGAAAAAGGTTGTTACTAATAATTCTCAAGCGACCCCTCTGGTGAGACTAGGTTTCTCTGGGGATGTGTGGAGCAGGGTGTATGTACCGCGTGAGCACATCCCACCCTTCAGACTCCTTCAGCTCCTGTCTACTGTAGCAGTCAGAGGGCAACTCCGGTCCTCATCTCCTCTGAGCGACCCACTCACTCATTCACTCACTCACTCATTCACTCATTCACTCCTTCACTCGCTCACTCACTCATTCACTCACCCTTTTACTCACTTGCTCATTCATTTACTCATTCACTCACTCATTCACTGACCCATTCACTCACTCACTCACTCATTCACTCACCCATTCATTCACTCATTCATTCCCTCATTCACTCACTCAGTCATTCCCTAACTCACCCTTTCACTCACTCACCCATTCACTCATTCACTCACTCATTCACTCACTCATTCACTCACTTATTCACTCACTCACTCATTTCCTCATTCATTCACTCAATCATTCACTCACTCAAATCATTCACTCATTCACTCACTCATTCACCTCTTCACTCACTCATTCACTCATCCTTTACTCACACACTCACTCATTTATTGACTCATTCACTCACTCACTTGTTCATTCACTCACTCAATTCTTCACTCCCTCATTCACTTGTTCGCTCACTGACTCATTCACTCACTCTTTCCCTCACCCATTCACTCACTCACCCACTCATCTGTTCACTCACTCATTCACCCACTCACCCATTCACTAAGTCACTCATTCATTCACTCACTCACTCATTCATTCACTCACTCACTCACTCATCACTCATTTATTCCCTCGGTCACTCACTCATTCACTCACTTATTCACTTGCTTATTCACTCACTCATTCACTAAGACGCTCATTCATTCACTTACTCACTTATTCACTCACCCATTCACTCACTCACTCATTCACTCATTGACTCCCTTGGCAATTCATTCACTCACTCACGGTCACTCATTCAGTCATTTACCCACTCACTCACTCATTTCTCCTTCCCTCATCCACTCACTCACTCATTCACTGACTGACTCACTCACTCACCCATTCACTCATTTACTCACTCATTTACTCCTTCACTCACTCACTCACTCCCTCCTTCATTCATTCATTCAGCAGCACCCATGACAGGTTCACTCTGTCCTGGGCTCTGCTGTTGCCCTGGGACTGCAGCAGGGAATAGTGAAAGATCTCTGAATCCACGGCATTCACAGTTCAGCCAGGGGACCTTTCGAGAAGCCCAGCAGATAGGTGAAATGCCCCATATGTGACACTGACGAGGATGTTTTAAGAGCAGCAGGGAGGGAACAGGAGTGTGCATGGAGCCCAAAATTTCTAAGAGGGTGATCTGGGGAGGCCTCACCGTGCAGGAGACCTTGCAGGACAGACCTGTGGAAAGTGGGCAGAGTCGGTAGGGAGAGGAGGGCCTGGGTTGAGGAAAGAGCAGGCTAGGCCTGAGGTTGTCGGGTGCCTGCATGGGCCTCTGGGCAGCACCAGGATCTGAAGGGACCAGAGGACAGGCCAGTGTGGCTTGTGTGGGGTCTGTGACTCCGAGTCAGCAGAGAAGATGCCTGAATTACATCCTGATAGGTGCACCCTGACTTTGAAGCTGAGGACACCCGAGACATGGAGGTGGGGTGGAGGTTGGGGCAGAGCAGGGGATGAGGAGGGAGCCTGTTCCGGTCCAGGTCAAAGGTCGTGGCCTGGCCCTAGTGGCTCCAGATGCAATGAAGAGCCAATGGGGACTTTCCTGAGGGACTTAGATGCCAGGGTGGAAGAGCACTGCAAGGCTTCAGCCTGAGCCCCTGGGAGGATGGAGTCACCAGGAGCTGAGGTAAGGAAGATTGAGCGATGGGGGGTTGTGTGGGGGGTGCAGAGGCCTGAGCTCAGTTTGGCCCCTGCAGATTTGAGATGCCCACTCCATGCACAGGCCGAGACAGCAGAGAAGGGGAAGAGGCTGCAGCTCAGGTAGCCCTGGGATGTGCAGCCCCACATGCTGGGGCACTGGGTCATGGTGTCCTCATGGCTGGTAGCTGCTTCCCTCCTGGGATGCCAGAACTCCTTTAGGGCACATCGGCAACTCCTGCGCTCACCACTGAGGGGAAGTGGGAAGGGCAGCTGTCCCTATGCATGTTCTCCTTCACCTTGTCCTAGGCAGGTCCCAGGCAGCACCACCCTCCCAAGTGGCTCCCCTTGGCCGCTGTCTCTAGTGTTCACAGCCAGACCCTAGAAGAGGGCTGGACTCAGCGGCTCACTTCTGATGAATAGAACCAGGCAAAAGAGATGGCGGTCTCTCCTGAGATTGGATTGGGAGGAGCTGAGGTTCTGTCCACTGGAACTCTCCCCCTGGCTCTTGGTAGGTGCTAGTTCTGGCAAAGCCAGTCACCCGCCCAGGGCAGAGGGCAACCTGAAGCTGATGCCACAGAGAGACTGGGGCCTTCAGTCCAACAGCCTGCAAGCAACAGAATCCTGCCAGCAACACAGAAGTGAGCATGGAAGCAGCTCCTCCCCTGATGAGCCTGAGCCTTCAGAAGACACAGCAGCCCTAGGCAGACACCTGCTGCAGCCCTGGAGAGCCCCTGGGGCAGAGGGCCCAGTGAAGCCTGCCTGAACTCCTGGCCCAAGGAGTAATCATTCCTGGGGTATAAGTGTGTGCTGGTGTGGGCCTTTGGAGTAATCTGTCAAGGGACAATAAAGAACAAGCACACACCTCAGGTCCTACTGGGTGGAAGCTGTACGGTCAGCACGGCATGTAATATCTTCCTCTTAAATTAGAAGATTCATTGCTAAGGCCAAAGTTAAAACAAACAAACAAACAAAAAACTCTAGTTGTAGCAACATTGAAATACATGACTTCCAAAAAAAAAAAAAAAAAGCCATAGCTATTCTTTTCCATCTTTGCTACAGGTATATATTAATATATGTTAATTCCCTGACTGACTGAGCAATGGGCCCAACTCATAAGAACAGATGTGTGAGGACCGTCAGTGACCACCCTGACCCCAGCCCTTATACACAGACAAACTTTTGAACATAATCCGTAACCTTGGGGGTCTTGACACTCTAAATTTTATTGTTTTTCATTAGCTATTTCTATTCCCTAAACAATACCTGTTCATCGCAGAGAAAAATGGCATTGCCTATACTAAGCAAAAGAAAGGAAATAAAATGCTCAGAAACATTTACAGATGTATGCAGACTCAGACACACACACACACACACGCACGCACTCACACACAGGCTCGCACTGCGTCTAGGCCTGCCTTTTCACTTATTTGTATGTCCTGAACATATTTCCATGTCAGTAGACACATATCTTTGTAGCGGTAACAGCAACTAAATATTATTGCAGCGCATATTTTTACCATCATTTATTTAACTCATCATGTTTGAACTGTTAGGTTGTATCTATCATTTTCTGTATTACAGACAATTTGATGACAAATGACCAATCCCCTAATGTTCAATAGAAAAATATCAATTGTATAAGGAGATAACGGGTATTTGGCTAAAATAAAATTCAGTGTGGCCCACCTTCTCCACATGTAACATGCTCTAAAAAGGCATGAATAATTAAATTAGCCCTTCTATTCTCCAGCACAGATCCTGAGCCCAACTGTGGGTGCAGGTGCTTAGAGCCTCGGTCTGCTCTTCTGCCCGCCAGAAGGCAAAGGCCACTCAACTGTCACCTTAATTAAGACAGCCAGGATTCGCCTCTCCCTTTTAATTAATAGAATAATGCTCAGGTTCACTGCATGAGAGCAGCGCTCTCTGACTTTGCATTCATCAGGATAACCTAGGTGGTTTGTTTAAAAATACACATTTCCTGGCTGAGCTCCCAGAAACTGGACTTCAGTGGTTTAATGGGGGTGTGCATAGGACAGGTGATTCTGAGGACCACGAGGGGTTAGGAATTTCGCCGTTAATTCTGGCCAAGGGAGAGATTAGACCATCCAGCATTGTCTGCAGCATATATATTTTTTTCCTCTTTTGCAATGAATATTTGATGCTCAGCGGGATGAGCCCCAGGATGAGGCACACATCCAAGAAAAATCCATGCCTCTCCATCTTTTCCCCAGGATTGCCCTTTGGTGAGACTCTCCTTTGCGATTGCTTCACTTTCCCGGGTTCATAGAACAAACCTCTTCTTAGTCTCTTTTGTTGTTTCCTATCTGTTCAACAAACACCCACTGCGCAGGACCATCCTCCGGAAAGCCCTCGAGTGGGGCCGTTTGGGAGCCCTTCTTCGTGGGGTGAGCACTGAAGGAACCGGGATCCCATAAGCCCGTGCTTTTGTAGGGGCTGCTCCCTGTCCCATCACAGGTAACTGGCACCAGGCTGTTAAGCTGTGGATGGGCAACTGGCACAGCCCTTTGGATGTGCGTATTTCAGCACGTGGAGTTGGCCGGTGAAGTCAGCCGAGGTCGGCACAGCGTACAGCAGCGCGCCTGTCCGTAGGGAGGAAGGGTCGTCCCGCCTCCCCGCCAGGTCAGTCCCGTTGCGCCTCCTCCTATCCCACTCTGACTTTCGCGCGCCCATGCGTCTCTGAGTGTAGCGCCCCGATACTCTCCCCCACCCCAAGGATTCTTCTCCCCACGGGACGAGCTGGGGGCCCGGGAGCGCCACAGACCCCGTGGACCCGGGAAATCGCAGCTTCGTCATAGCTAAGCTCGCCGCGCTCAGCTTTTCCCACCACCTGGAGGATCCACTCTCCGTGCGTCCTTCCCGACCTCAGGCTGCAGAGAAAACGTGGGGGCGGGGATCGAGGAAGCCGCGCGCAGAGGCCCCTAGCGCAGCCCCAGGAGGAATCCTGCCGCCAACAAGAAGCTGTGCGCGCGGCCGGGCTCGGCGCTGACAACAGCCGGATCTACCGGGCCTGCCGCGAGCCTCCGCGTCCAGGTGGGGTCTCCGCGCCCCAATTCCACCCCGCCCCGCCATCGGCGCTCCCCGCAAGTGCGGGGTTTCCACCGGCCCCGGCGTTCGCGCCCACTCACGGTCTCCCTTGCCCCCCCCCCCCCCCCGCCCCGGGAGATGCTCCCGGCGTTCTATTCCGCCCTGCCTTGGCCCGCCCAGCGAACGATGTGACCCCGCCCCCTTGCGGTCTCCCCTCCCCCGGTCGCTGCCCCTGCCCCCACCTGTGGCGCTCCGGGCATCTCTAAAGGCCCCAACCAGAGTCCTCCAACCCACCCGCGAGGCTAGCGCACCGGCAACGCGGCCCCACCCCCAGGGACTCCGCCCACTTGTGGTGCTACCCCCGCCTCCGCGACCTCACCCACCGCTAGCGCGGCAGCCACCTACGACGACCCCTGCGTAGGTCCTCCTGCCCACACCCGGCCCCGGCCAGCCCCTGCCCCTTTCTCTGCCCCTTTCCCTGCCCCTTTCCCTGCCCCTGCCCCTAGCCGCGCCCCACCCCCGCAGCCCCTCCTGTGCGCTTGGGCCCCGCCCGTCAAGACCCTTTGACGCTAGGGCCGGGCGGGGGCGCGGGCGGGGCAGCTTTTCCGAGTCGGGCGCGCGCCGGCAGGGTATCCATTGCCTGCTGCGCACCCGGACTAGCGGCTGCCCTCGGCCTCCTCGCCTTGGACGCGGACGACTCCCGGGCCCCCAAGGGCTCCTTGCGGAAGTTCCTGGAGCACCTCTCCGGGGCCGGCAAGGCCATCGGCGTGCTGACCAGCGGGGGACATGCTCAAGGTGCGCGCCCCCCTCCGGGCGGCGAGGGAGGGACGGACGGAGAAGGGGAGAAGAGGGAGAAGGGGAGAACAGGGCAAAGGGGATGGGGGAACCGGGCAGAAGAGGGGGAAGCGATGGGAGGACCCGGGGAAAGGTGGGGAAGCGATGGGAAGAACTGGGGAGAAGAGCGGGGAAGCGATGGGAAGAACTGGGGAGAAGCCCGTGCCCGGGAGCGGCAGGGGTACCTGCGGGGCGGCGGGAGCCGGCAAGGCAGCCCCGGGGTCCTTGCCGGGTGGGGCGGAGGAGGAAGGAACATGGCGATAGGAACCGCCATTCGGAAAATAGTGAGCTTTCCACCCTCTCCGGTTTATGTTTTAAATTGAGCCTGGTAGAGGGGGTCGCCTGGAGCACCTTCCGGGGTCGTTCTGCCTCTGAGCTGTAGGATGGGGCCGGGCTTCCCCTCCGAATCCTGGGTACAGCGCGATCACTTCTTAAGTTGCCCCCGCCCCCCAACTCCGCCCCACGCCACCCCCCAGCTTGTCGAGGAAGAAACGGCCGGATCCCGGCGGGCCTCCTGTCGCCTCGGGCCCCCCGCGGCGTGGGCGGGGTCCCGGCTGCTGCAATGCGGGAAACGGCAGGGGTGCTCTGGGTTCCCGCCTAGCGTCTCCGAGGCAGTCCGGCAGCCCCTCGCGTTTCCGTTGGAAGATTTTAAAAAAGGGTTTCCTGCGCTCGCATGTGCTGTCGCCTTCCGGCTCGTGACAAAACCGAAAACTAAAATGGGTCCCAGGCCCTCCCCGCCAGCCTCCGCGGACGGGAAGGACCAGGAAGCGGGGACTCCAGGACGTCAGCGGCGCCGCAGCGCGGGCTCTGGGCTTCCCCTGTCCTGTAATGTGGAAAGGGCTCTCCAGGAGGGGCCGAGCCTGGGCCCACGACGCAGGCGCTCCGGGAGGACATTTAACATTGAAGAGCGAGAGGTGGTGGAGACTGCGCTCCCCAGGCCCCGGGTGCACGTAGGGGCACCGGTGCCCAGGTTCAGGAGGGTGAGGCCTTCTTGGCCAGGTAGCCTTGTTAAATCTATCTGAAAATCACAGATAACTAAGTATCAAGTCGTCACAGATCATTTTAGTATCCTGAATGAGATGGCTACGGAAAACATGAAAACATCGTTACTGGTTACGTGCATGATGCATCCAAAACATTGTTACCTACACAGTGGCAGCACTGATATTTGTGGGCTTTTGAACGTGTGGACTGGAGTGTTAAGAGCCCTTCAGAGTTATGACAGTAGTTTGATTTGAATGTTCTTTTCTTGGCGAATAAATGCTGTACATTGAATTTACCCAGGAAACTAGGAAGGTGAACCCACACGAAGGACACAGGCCTGTGGGCTGCTCCAGGCGCCCTTAGGGCGTTGCAGGGCCTGAGCCATGCGCTTCCTGCTCAGCCTCCTGAGAGCCGTGACGGCGTCTCTGTTCTGCCTCACACTGGACCCGCTAGTTTCATATTCTTGTTATGGTTCCGAGGCTACAAGCGGTTGGATTCTGTGAGACACTCTCTGTCTTCCTCCTCCGGCTGCTTTCAAATGGGTCGTCTTTTTTTAGAACTGATTTTTTAAGCAGTGATTGATGGGGTGAGTTGTAGTGCTGTCCTGAACTGCAGAGGGAGCGCACTGAGGAACCTGGGTTTTGATGCTGTGCACATCAGCAGAGTCACCAGCCCAGGGCCCTGTCAGTCCCATTATTAAGCTCATTTCTTGCTCTTGTCATCGTTACTCAGACGCCTTAAAAAAAAAGCAAACTCCTGCTTGCCGTCACTGGCTGAGTTTGGCAAATGGGTGTTTAGCCTGGAAAGAGGGGCATTTTGTCCTCTGGAACGTCTAAGGCGCCCTTTGGTGAGGTGGTCTGTTTCTGACCACTCTATCCCGTGGGCGTCCTTCCTACTTCCACCTTCCCTTTCCGAATGCCTCCGCCTCCAGGGCTTTAACTTTCCTTCTGTGTGTGCAAAGCAGAGGTTATGACTGTTGTGCCAGTGCCCTGTTTTTTCTTTCTTTCTTTCTTTCTTTCTCTTTCTTTCTTTCTTTCTTTCTTTCTTTCTTTCTTTCTTTCTTTCTTTCTTTCTTTCTTTCTTTCTTTCTTTCTTTCTTTCTTTTCTTTTCTTTTCTTTTCTTTTTTCTTTCTTTCTTTCTTTCTTTCTTTCTCTTTCTTTCTCTCTTTCTTTCTTTCTTTCTTTCTTTCTTTCTTTCTTTCTTTCTTTCTTTCTTTCTTTCTTTCTTTCTTTCTTTCTCTCTTTCTTTCTTTCTTTCTTTCTTTCTTTCTTTCTTTCTTTCTTTCTTTCTTCTTTTTGCTGAGGGCCCAAAACTTGCTGCATCTCAAAAGAAGCAATTGCATCCATTTGTTCACGATGAGCATAAACTGCTCTTTAAGGGAGACTAATTGGTAAACCCGGCTGCTGTGGGTAGAAAGACAGAGGTGGCCGCGGAAGCAGGGCTCTGCCTCTTGGAAGCCTGCACAACCGTCCTGCTTTCTTTCTTCAATATCCGCGGGGGGGGGGGTGGTGGTTAATTTTAATAAGCCCTGGAAACCAACAAAGCAGGAAAGTGCTAAGACATTGAGGTGTGAGATTTAAAATGACAACCAGCAGCCTCTCATTCTTCCTTCACTGAGGAAGGAAGGAACCAGTTGCCTCTTCGTTTTGGGGCTGCAGGGTATGTTTGGCAGCGACACTGGCCCTTTGTGCTGTGTGACTCAAGAATTGAGATAGTTCTTTACTAAGTGTTTTGTGCAGTAGGTATGAAAATGGGGAAAGAGGGAGCACTGTCCGGGGTGGAGAGGCGTGGAGAGACGCTGTGATACATAGCGAGTCCTTTTCTTCTGGGCTCCTGGTTTTCAATCTTTTTCTTCTTTTTTTCCTAACAGCTTGAAAGATGATTTTTGTGTCTTAATTAAAAGATTGAAGACTGTGGGTCAGACCCAAACTAATTCCATTGGCATCAAAGAAAAGGATTCTTTACATATTTATCTATAGGCATAATTATTTTTTTTATTTTTTGCTGAATTATCTGGTTAGTCAAATCATACATTAGAGAAGTAATATTAAAAATTAAAAAATAAAAAATGTATCTGTAAACATATCCCCCTTCCATTCCAGTCTTTGTCTCTGTGTAATTTTAGAACCTTGGGCCATGATGTACATAGAGTTTATATTCTTTTAATATCTTGCTACTTCATTGTTTTCATGTTTAATCTTTGGGTTGATGTATCACAGGTTACTTGACCGTTTCTTACAGGTGTTTGTTTTAGTTTTTTTTTTTTTCCCTTAACGCTAATGTAAATTTGAGTGTTTGGATGGTAGTTTTAGCAGAATTTAAGGCAGAGTCTCAGTTAGGGTGATGGATCGATTTATAGTCCCTAGTTTGAGGAGGGAGGTGGCAATATGCCCTTTCTTCTAAAATTGATATGTTAAATCACAATGGACATTTACATGATTTTGAGCACTTGGGACTCCCCTGGGGTTCACTGGTATTGCAAGGTCAGGGCTGGGGATCTTCTGCTGGAGAGGCCCCCAGCGTGCCCAGCGCAGGGTCCTGAGTGTGTTGCTGCAGGACAAGCTCTGGGCTTTGCCCTGCAGCGGCCGTCGCTCTGGGAAGAGCTGGCTGCTCCAGGAATGAGGCCTATGCTCTGAAGCTCACAGTCAGCAGACCAGCAAAGGTCAGCACAGATGACCTTATATGAATCATTCATTTAACAAGCATTCATGGAATACACATTCCATGCAGTTGGAACTTAGAGTGGAAGGCCATCAGTTCACTGTTGTCTCAGCAGAACTTTGTCCCTGGGTCCCTGTTGAACTTAGAGTGGAAGGCCATCTGCTCACTATTGTCTGAGCAGAGCTTGGTCCCTGGGTCCCTGTTGAACTTAGAGTGGAAGGCCATCAACTCACTGTTGTCTGAGCAGAGCTTGGTCCCTGGGTCCCTGTTGAACTTAGAGTGGAAGGCCATCAGCTCACTGTTGTCTGAGCAGAGCTTGGTCTCTGGCTCCCTGTTGTAGCCTCTGCTCCTAGGAGGTGCACGGTGAGTGTTGGGGGACCCTCCACAGGCACAATTGCTGAACAAGGACCCCTCCCAAGGGTGTCAGCCCTAGGCCCTGAGCTCTGAAGAGGAGGAAGGCATTCCTGGGGCCATCTCCCCTTCTGGATACTGAGCTCTGCACAGAGAGAAACTCTTCCACATTCACTGCAGTGAAGTTCATACTTTAGAGACTGGGGCCTGCATTCCCCAGAATTTCCATGGCCACAGGTGGTGGCCGCACCATGCGACTGGTGTCTATGTTCCCTGGAATTTCCGTGGCCATAGATGGTGGCTGTACCATGTGACTGGGGTCTGCATTCCCTGGAATTTCCGTGACTGCAGGTGGTGGCTGCACCATGCGACTGGAGTCTGTGTTCCCCAGGATTTCTGTGACCACAGGTGGTAGCTGCACCATGCGACTGGAGTCTGTGTTCCCCAGGATTTCTGTGACCACAGGTGGTAGCTGTACCATGTGACTGAGGGTCTGCGTTCCCCTGAATTTCCGTGGCCATAGGTGGTGGCTGTACCATGGGAATGAGGGTCTCTGTTCTCTGGAATTTCCATGGCCATAGGTAGTGGCTGTACCATGCGACTGGGGTCTGCGTTCTCCAGAATTTCTGTGGCTGCAGGCTGTGGCTGCACCATGCGACTGGGGTATGCATTCCTCGGAATTTCCGTGGCCATATATGGTGGCTGTACCATGTGACTGAGGGTCTGCATTCCTTGGAATTTCCATGGCCATAGATAGTGGCTGTACCATGTGTCTGAGGGTCTGCGTTCTCTGGAATTTCTGTGGCTGCAGATAGTGGCTGTACCATGTGACTGAGGGTCTGCATTCCTGGAATTTCTGTGGTCGCACATGGTGGCTGTACCATACAACTGGGGTCTACATTCCCTGGAATTTCCTTGGCCACAGGCGGTGGCTGCACCATGCATCAGGTCCTCTGTCTCAGGAGTTGGTGCCATTGTCTCTGTTACTCCCTCGCCTGACACACAGAGGCAGTTCCTGACTTTATCACTCCCAGGAAACACACAGGCATCTGTTTTGGATCCTTGTTTTATTTCCCCATCACCTTTCTCATCAAAGGGAAATTCACATCCCTCTAAAGCTGAGAATGGTGTGGGGCCCCCTGGTGGTCTTTCCAAGGCATTATCAGCAGGTAAATTAGATCATGTGGGCCAGTGTACCTGAAATGAAAACAGAAAGGTAAGTCGTGTCACTAAGTTTTGGTGGGAGATTCAGGGTCTTTGTTAGTGGCAGAATCATCCAAAGTAAGTTGTTTGTTCACTGCAGATCTAGATGGTTGGCTGTGTCAGGACTAAACTTAGCCAGTGTCGACAGAGTGTCGCTTAATCCCTCACGGAAGCGTGTCAAGTACATTGAAGAATAGCTGCCAAGTCTGCTATTGTCGGGAGAGAGGCAGGTACGTCTCTCGCTTAGCCCAGTGCTGCAGGAGGCCAGGCTCACGTCAGGCTGTGCGTGTGAGTGGGTTGGATTTTTAGCACTCTGGGACGGTAAAGCACAAACATCTATTTTTAACTTGTGGGTGACCTTCTTCTGTGCTGCTTGAGTCTCTGTGGACCTTTCTGTTTCCTTCCTGAGGAGTCTGTGCCGGGGTCCCAAGCGTTCTCTGGGCTGCACCTCCGCGCCTGCCCAGTGAGGAGCCTCCTCCTGGTGGCTGTGGGACTGGGCTGGGCCCACACTGTCAGCATCGTCTGGGGTAAGCAAGCCCGTCCTTCCACACCTCAGTGTCCCCAGCTGTTGAACAGGGCTAATCAACTGACCGTCAGGATTAATGGGGATCAGATGCGCTCATCTCATAGCCCTGCTTGGTAAATAGCCACTTCCACTCTGTCCTCCAATGTGCTACTCTAGACTTTTTCTTTACCTCCATTTAGCCAGGTGATTCGAGGTGACAGTGACTATCAAGAGGGATGTACAGAGGAAACCAGTGGAAGAGAGCTCGAGGAGCAGACATGGGCGCAGGGAGCACAGTGCGGGGAGCACGGCTGCAGGGAGCATAGGCATGGGGAGCACAGATAGGTGTAGGGAGCATGGGCGCAGGGAGCACAGTGCGGGGAGAACGGGTGTGGGGAGCACGGGCGTGTGAAGCATGGGTGCGGGGAGCACGGGTGCTGGGAGCACAGGGCATGGAGAGCATGTGTGTACTTGCTCTGCTCTGACAGAGGCTGCCGAGCATGTACTCTGTGCTCAGATGGGTCAGAGCCTCAGTGCCTCTTTTTAAAAAAAAAAAAAAAATCTTTTTTTAAAGATAGGACTTCTGTCTTCCTGGTGGCCCCTTTTAGTCGATACTCTTTTAAGCCTGCTTTTCCAGAGAAAAGCTAGGAAGGATGGCCTATATAGGTTCCAGTCTGGGCATATCTGGAAGAATGGGTCTTTTTTAGGTTTGAGTCTGGCGTACCTGGGGACATCTTTGAACCTCCACTCAGAGTCCCAGAACCACGTGTAGAGGCTCCCCAAATGTCTGCTGGGACTTTCCCCTCTGCTCGCGGATGATGAAGAGCAGAACCTCACCCTGCCACGACCTCTGGGGTCCTCCTTCCTGGAGGGCAGTGCCTTGGTGACCAGCGTGTGTAGGAGTCTGAGCTGGCACCTTCGGGCTATGCTGTGCAGCGGGGGCTCATGCCATGGGGCATTCTTGTGTTCTGCACCGGGACTGGTGACGTTGGGCATCCTCGTGCACTGTGGACCACGTGAGGTGCACATGAGCCAGACAGCTCCCGGAATTCGGAGCCTGGCTCTGTCTCAGGCCACCCACCTGTCTGTGGCATTTTTGAGGGATTGTGGGGACCGTATGAGTCTGTGTCCCCACCCTCACTGGCTGGACACCTGTGCCAGGCTGGAGTTTTATGTTTCACCATCCCCTGTTCCGAGTTGTGTGAATATTTATTTTCATTACCTACTCTCATGAGCTTTCCTTTTTTTAAAAAAAAAAATCGGAGACAGACTTTGAAGTCCCCTGGCCCCACCGTTCGTGGACCTAATGGTATTGCAGAAATTATGACTTCAATTATGTATAATAACTGGGGCTACTTTAAAAGTCATGTAAAGGAACAAGGTGGAGTAGCCATTTCAAGCTGTACATCATGCTGGATTCTTAAGTGAACATTATCAGGCTTTCAACACGTTTTCTCTTTTTATTTACTTTGGAGAATATAACGGATGCTCAGAAGCTGTTGGGATTTAGTAAGAGGAAGTTATCCTTAAGAAGCTATTTAAGCAAGGGGACAGTTGGAGTAAACGTAAATTATGAACACACACCTATTCCAAACCAGAGAAATAAAAGCATCAACTGTACTGGGGTTGAAACTTGGGTGCTAGTGTGTCTTTCCTGCCCACAGTGACTGTGGCAGTGCTGTGGGCAGGAAATTCTGGAAAGAAGACTTGGTGCCAGTGGTAATTTTTGTGACGATTCATTTGCTTTCAGCTCAAGTGACTATAGTCTTACTTGCAAATGGCTAGGTCTCCACCAATGGACCACAACACTGACATAGGACACATGAGAAATGACCCTTGGGTTTTTAACAATTATTATTTTTAATGGACACATTATAGTACATATCCATGGGATACAGTATGATATTTCAATACATGTTTTTCGTGTGTAATTAGCAACTCAGGGTAATTAGCATGTCCATCATCTCAAACATTTGTCATTTCTTAATGCTGGGAATATTTAAAATCCTCTCTTCTAGCTGCTTGAAAATATACAATAAATTGTAAACTATAGTCACCCTACAAGGCTATAGCACACTAACCCTTATTTTTACTATCTAGATGTAATTTTGTATCCATTAGACAACCTCTCCCTTTCTGCCTTCCCGCCGCCCTTTCCTGTCTCTAGAAGCCACTATTCTACCTTCCGAGTGTAGAATATCGTTTTCCTCATAGAGATCTTTAACCTTCTTGGTTAGATTTCTTCTGAGGTATTTTTATTTTTATTTTATATTTTTGTAGTTAAATGGGATTGCTTTCTTGATTTCTTTTTTCACTGGCTCATTGTTGGTCTATAGAAATGCTACTGATTTTTATATGTTGATTTTGTATTCTGTAACTTTACTGAATTTGTTTATCAGTTCAAAGAGATTTTTGCTGGAGTCTTTTTTTTTTTTAAATATATAAGAGCACATTGTCTGAAAACAGACAATTAGAGTGCCTCCTTTCCACTTTGGGTGCCCTTGATTTCTTTCTCTTGCCTGACTGCTCTTGACTAGGACGTTCAGTGCTGTGTTGAATAGGAGTGGCACAAGTGGGCGTCCTTGTCTTGTTACAGATCTCAGAGAAAAAGCTCTTAGTGTTTCCCCATTCCCCATTATGTTAGCTGTGGGTTTGTCACATATGGCCTTTATTGTGTTGAGGTATTTTTCCTTCAGTGCCTCTTTTGTTGAGACTTTCTATCATGAAGCAGCGTTGAATTTTATCAAATGCTTTTTCTGTATCTATCGAAATGATATTATGGGTTTTGTCCTTAATTCTGTTGATGTGATGTAGCATGATTATTGATTTGTGTTTGATGAGCAATCCTTGCATCGTGGGATAAATCCCACTTGATCATGGTGTATAATCTTTTTGATTTGCTGTTGGATTCAGTTTGTTAGTATTTTGTTGAGGATTTTTGCATCTGTGTTCATCAGGGATATTGACCTATAGTTTTCTCTTTTTATTGTGTCCTTGTCTTATTTTGGTATCAGGGTAATGCTGGTCTTGAAGAATGAACTTGGCAGGATTCCCTCCTCTTCAATACTTTTGGAATAGTTTGAGAAGAATTGAAACAAAAATGTGTAGAATTCAGCTGCGAAGTCACCTAGTTCTGGGCTTTTCTTTGTTGGGAGACTTTTTATTATTACTTAGTCATACATGTTACTCATTATTGGTCTGTTTTAGGATTTCCGTTTCTTCTTGGTTCCATCTTGGTAGGTTGTACGTGTCCGGGAATTTATCCATTTCTTCTAGGTTTTCCAATCTGTTGACATATAGCTGTTCAAAATAGTCTGTAATGATCCCTTGTATTTCTGTGGTATCAACTGTCATTCTCCTTTTCTGTTTCTAATTTTATTTCTTTCGGATTTCTTTTTGTTTGCTTAGTGTAGCTAATGGTTTGTCTATTTTATTTATCTTTTCAAAAAACCAACATTTTTTTCTTCATTTTTATATTTGTTAGTTTCAAGTTTATTTAGTTCCTCTTTGATCTTTGTTATTTCTTTTCTTCTACCACTTTTGGATTTGATTTGTTCTTGCTCTTCTAGCTCATTGCAGTTCGTTGTTAGGTTGTTTATTTTAAATCTGTTTTTTAAATGTAGGAGTTTATTGTTATAAACTTTCCTCTTAATACTGCTTTTGCTGTATACCATAAACTTTGATATGTTGTGTTTCTGTTTTCATTTATTTCAAGAAATTTTTAAATTTCCTTCTTAATTTCTTCATTGACCCATCGGCTATTCAAGGGCATATTGTTTAATTTCTATGTATTTATACAGTTTTGAAAGTTCTCCTTGTTGTTGATTTTTTTTAAAATTAAACTTTGTGTTCTAGGGTACATGTTCACAATGTGCGGGTTTATTACATATGTATTCACGTGCCAAGTTGGTATGCTGCACCCATTAACTCATCATTTACATTAGGTATATCTCCTAATGCTATCCCTCCCCCCTCCCTCCTCCCCCCTCCCCACAACAGGCCCCAGTGTGTGATGTTTCCTTTCCTGTGTCCAAGTGATCTCACTGTTCATTTCCCACCTATGAGTGAGAACATGCGGTGTTTAGTTTTCTGTCCTTGCGATAGTTTGCTGAGAATGATGGTTTCCAGCTCCATCCATGTCCCTACAAAGGACATGAACTCATCCTTTTTTATGGCTGCATAGTATACCATGGTGTATATGTGCCACATTTTCTTAATCCAGTCTGTCATTGATGGACATTTGGGTTAGTTCCAAGTCTTTGCTGTTGTGAATAGTGCCGCAATAAACATACGTGTGCATGTGTCTTTATAGCAGCATGATTTATAATCCTTTGGGTATACACCCAGTATTGGGATGGCTGGGTCAAATGGTATTTCTAGTACTAGATCCTTGAGGAATGACCACACTGTCTTCCACAATGGTTGAACTAGTTTACCGTCCCACCAACAGTGTAAAAGTGTTCCTATTTCTCCACATCCTCTCCAGCACCTGTTGTTTCCTGACTTTTTAATGATCACCATTCTAACTGGTGTGAGATGGTATCTCATTGTGGTTTTGATTTGCATTTCTCTGATGGCGAGTGATTATTGTAGCAGGACTAGCCTCAGACAAAACATGATGGGAGGCAACACGTATCAGCTAACAGAACAAAACGTTTTACACTGCTTTCTCAAACAATGTCTGGAATTTACAGATAACACTAGTAGTTTTGGTCAGGGGTTAATATTATTATTATTATTTTAACCACCAGGGCCAGGTGGTGGTGCCAAGGTCGTCTGGCTATTTATCTTACTTCTGTTTCTTTCTAACTTTTTGTTTTCTCCCCCTTCTCCTGTCTTATAAACTAGGGAAAAGGGGAGACGGGGAAAAGCTGGGAAAGACAACAGGAGAAGTGGTGGTCTCATTCTATATTATGAGCATTTTTTCATGTCTCTATTGGCTGCATAAATGTCTTCTTTTGAGAAGTGTCTGTTCCTTGTTGTTGATTTATAGCTTTATTCTGTTAGAGTCTGAGAATATCCTAGATGCTATTTCAATTTTAGAAAAAAATGTATTGAGAATTCTTTTGTAGCCTAGCATGTGGTGGATTCTAGAGAATGTTCCATGTGCTGAGAAGAATGTGCGTTTTGTATCTGTTGGATGAAATGTTCTGTAAATGTCTGTTAGGTCCATTTGGTCTACACTGGACTTTAAATTTGATGTTTTGTTGTTATTTTTTGTCTAGATGACCTCCAGTACTGACAGTGGGATTTTGAAGCTCCTACTATTGTTGTGTTGGTGTCTCCCTGTCTCTCTCTATACATATATATGTATATATAAATTTATTTGAGACAGAGTTTTGCTCTTGTTGCCTAGGCTGGAGGGCAGAGGTGCAATCTCAACTCATTGCAACCTCCACCTCCTGAGTTCAAGTGATTCTCCTGCCTCAGCCTCCCAAGTAGCTGGGATTACAGGCATGTGCCACCATGCTGGGCTAATTTTTTGTATTAGTAGAGACAGGGTTTCACCATATTGGCCAGGCTGGTCTTAAACTCCTGACCTCAGGTGATCCACCTGCCTCCACATCCCTCCCAAAATGCTGGGATTATGGGCATGAGGCACCGCGCCCGACCTCTCTCTCTATTTAGATCTACTAATATTTGCTTTATATATCTGAGTGCTTTGTTGTTGGGTGCACATATACTCGTAATTGTTATATCCTTTTGCTATTTTGATCTCTTTATTATATAATTACCTTTTTGTCTCCTTTTTACAGTTTTTGACTTAAATTGTGATTGATCTGAAATAAATATGGCTACTCTTGCTTACTTTTGATTTCCATTAATGTGGAATGTGTTTTTCCATCCCTTCACATTTAGTCTATGTGTGTCTTTGCAGCTGAACTGAGTTTTTTGTAGGCAGCATATAGTCGGTTTTTCTTGTTTTAAATTCATTCAGGCCGTCTCTATCTTTTAATTGGGAATCTTGGGATTATTTTGCTATTGATATCACAGTCCAGACATTAAGATTTTCTCACTTAAGTCGCTTGTACACAAATTAATATGAAGAGGAAGTAGAGTTTTTCTTTTGTCCTTTTGAAGAGAGTGATGGATTATTATTTTGACTTCATGCAAGTGAGGGACTCACCATGCCTGTTGGGATTTTAGAATTTCTTTCCTGTTATTAGGAACAGCAATGATCCGTAATGGGTTCCTGGAATCATCCAGTGATGGTCTGAATATCTTAAAAGTTTCCTTTCATGTCTCATTTTCTATTTCTCCCCTAGTAGCCATGCACCCGGGGCAGGACATGGCCTTGCATTTCCTTGGTTTCTTGATGATTTCTTAGGTTTAGTGTTTGACACAGTTAGGATTCTGGATAAAATCAGCCCTTCTGGGAAGTGTGTAAGTCAAACAAGGACTTTCTGGTGGCGTTATACAGGTTTCCCATGCCCCGTGAGTACAGGAATAGCCCCCTGGGGAAGGAGAATGGGCACATGATGGCAGGGAGCCATTCTTGGATGGTCCCATCGTTCTGCAGGAATTGTCATGCAGGAAGAAGAAGCACATGGCGACTGAGCTGGTAGTGATTCTGCTGATAGTTTTGATCGTTATGATTTGCTCCTGAAAGGTGATGTGGGATGAACTGCAATATTTAGAATGCTGACATTCCTTGAAACAAAGATATAGAAAAAGGCTTATAATTGCATGATGCCTTGTAGTTTTCAGCTGCTCTCATGTGGATCCTTTTTCGTCCTTCTGAAATGGTTTCCCAGGAGAGAGCGTTGTTCTTCGTGTATAGATGAGGAGCCTGGGTTTCAAATGGTTAGGAATTCAGTGCACGCATTGGAATCTTTAGTTTCCTGGAACATTTTCTATTCAAGTATAGACCACATGGCCTCTAAAGGCTGGCTCATTCTTAACACCGCGAATGGGGATCCAGCCTCACGTCTGGGGTGGGTGGCAGGAACTCCACAGCCATCCTGGGTGCTCTGGGGTGGGGTGGCTGAGCTGTGGCAGCCCCTCCCAGCTGAGCAGCAAGGCTGGGGAAAGCTCATTCCATTCCCCTTGGTTCTAACCAGGTAGAGGCTTACACTGCACATTTCCTTAGCTGGGAACCTTTAGAACTTTACATTTAAATCTAGTCTGTGATCCAGGGGGTAGACACATGGGTATTCACTGTACAATTCCTACATTTTTTGTATATTTAAAAAATTTTTTTATGTGTCGTGGATGACAAAAGAAATGAGACCCCTTTGAGTTAGCTTTTCTGTACAGCATCTTCTAGAATCAGGAGGCTGGACAGGGTTTAGTTTCATCAGAAATCTGAATCTTTCTGGTCAAGAGACGGCACTATTAAGTTCTTGGTTGTGTGGTTTCTGGGAAAGAAATATTCTAAATGAGTTCCAGGAATCACCTCTGTGGGATTTCTACAGGAAAAGTGACCACTCTTGAAGCTTCGCTGTCACTAACAAGAATAATGGTGACGGTTTCTAAGCTGTCTCCAGCCAATCTTTAGTTCTTTTATGCAGAGTGCTTTTATTCCAAGTGAAGTGCCCTTCTGTTTAATAGTGACCTCCAGTTATTACAGGGATTGCAGCTGCATTTGATGGACGTGAACCTGCTCATCTCTGGCTCCCCAGCTTCGCCTCTGGGGTGCGTGGCAGGAGCTCCACAGCCATCCTGAGTGCTCTGGGGTGGGAAGTCTCTAGGGGGAGTGGACAGTGCATGGCCGGGACGTTCCTGTCCGACGTTCCACACTGGTGTATGGGCGTCTCTGCCCTGTTTCCTCCGTCCGTGCGTCTGTGGCGTTTCCTCTGTTCGTGCATCTGTGGACTGTTTTCTCCGTGTGTGCCTCTGTGGCACGTTTTCTCCGTCCATGCGTCTGTGGCGTTTCTTCCATCCGTGCGTCAGTGGCGTTTCTTTCGTCCCTGCGTCTGTGGCACTTTTCCTCCCTCCGTGCGTCTGTGGCACTTTTCTTCCCTCCATGCGTCTGTGGTGTTTCCTCCGTCCGTGCGTCTGTGGTGTTTTCTCCGTCTGTGGATCTGTGGCGTTTCCTCTGTGAGTCTGTGGCCTGTTTTCTCCATCCACGCTGAAGGCCGTCACTTCTCTCTAGTCACCACTTACTGATCGCTCCCTGTGTGCTGAGCCTGTGTCAGGCGTGTGGCGTGTGTCACCTGTGTGGCAGGGGTTTGCGTGACACACAGGGACACACGCTTGGGGAGCTGCAGTGATGGGGTCATAGCCACGCAGCTCAGCCCTCGGTCTGAGGGTCTTGGTACCCACCCAGCTCTTCCCGAAGCAGCCTCGGGGCAGATCCCAGCTCTGCTTTCTCTCCTCGAGGTACCTCATGAGGTAAACTAAGCAAATCGAAAGTAGGAAACAGTTGTGAAATGAGGCCTGGGTTCAAGTGTGTGTGTTCATTACTCTTTACATGTTTACTTCACGTACCCCCAATGATATACTTTCCAGCTGGTATAACAATTAATTACCAGCCATTACTGGTACAAAATTCCATGAAGGATATTTGAGGAGGGCATAGTCTCAAAAACATGCTTGATTTTCACAGTTGTGATTTGCATGATAAAGCTGTCAGGACTGTGACTTTCTTTTGTTATCTTATTTTTATTTTTAGACCCTTGGGAGGAAGTTATTTAGTGATTACTTATAATTGTGAAAATAATGTAATGATTACAGAATCTCATTAGAATAAATACTATATTTTCTGTTCCTTATGTCAATGAAATCATCTTAATCCAGGCCGATGTTGGCAGGAATTGTCACGTTTAAAATGGGTAAGATATTTATGTGATGTGACGACCTCCCGTATTGTCTCTGGAACATATCAGAACTTTCATCTCAATTCTCACTTGTTGACACCCTACCTTGTTTTGTAATTATTCTTGTTTGCATCAGAATCTTGAATCCACGTACCTGAGATGATACTTACGTATGCATGTACGCATGCATGTGTGTGCATGTGTGTATGCGTGTGTATGTGCGTGTCCACGTGTCCATGTGCACGTGTATATGCATGTATGTGTGTGCATGTGTACGTGT
>NW_027257796.1:0-27697 GCF_043159975.1 Macaca nemestrina
TCCCAGCCGCCACCCCCGGCCCGCCCCCCTGGCTTCTGGGAGCCCCATCGCCGGGGGTTCAGGCACCCCCCGCGATCGGGCTCCCAGCCGCCACCCCCGGCCCGCCCCCCTGGCTTCTGGGAGCCCCATCGCCGGGGGTGCAGGCACGCCCCCCGATCGGGCTCCCAGCCGCCACCCCCGGCCCGCCCCCCTGGCTTCTGGGAGCCCCATCGCCGGGTGGTGCAGGCACGCCCCCCGATCGGGCTCCCAGCCGCCACCCCCGGCCCGCCCCCCTGGCTTCTGGGAGCCCCATCGCCGGGGGTGCAGGCACCCCCCGCGATCGGGCTCCCAGCCGCCACCCCCGGCCCGCCCCCCTGGCTTCTGGGAGCCTTGTGGACCCACAGCCTCTTTCTCATATTCTGAGTAATATCATCTCCCCATCGGAAAATTTTCAACTCCTTCTCAGACGATTGTACACCCCCAGTGTGCACACCCTTAGAGGGAGTAACCCCCTCTCTATTAGGAGTCACATCAGCCTCTTCCTCCCTCAATATTCAGAACAGTATCCCACCGTTGTTTCTACTTCCAGTGACACTGATTGTCATATCCTCCTCTCCCAAGCAGAGGTTGGAAACTCTGTCACGGGGGGTGTACACCGTCTGTGATATAGAAATTAACATCGTCCTCTCCCGGGTTTACATCAGGAGCAAGTCTATTAATCATTAATATTCATAATTATATTAATATTAATAATATTTATTGATATTAATGATCACAATAAAGAGAGTAAAAATGAATACTGGTTTCAAAGGTTAACGATTTGTAATCATAATGATTAGTAATATCACTATTAATAATAATATTATGATATTAGCAATTAATGTGATTTAAATCAATACCCAGTGATGCTGGAATACAATAATGATTAGTATTAGGAACTAATAATATTATTTGATGACATTAATATTAATAATTAATTGAAAGCAGGCATAATCATGTATTGAAAATCATTATCCGTAATTAATAATGGTATCTTATGAACTTTTAGTATCATTGATAATTATTAAAATCGATCATTGATGATTAATAATCATATTATTATTCCTCATTCCACAGGAAGTGTAAACCTACTTGTGATGCTGTTCTTAATATCCAGGGTCGGAAAGCAGGACTTTAGTTTTAATATCGCAGTAGGTGTACACTCACCACGTGACACTGATCCTAATATGAACGGGGGTAGAGTATCACATGACTCCAATTACAGCAATGGATGGATAGCTACGCGGTAATATTGCTCCTAATATTCCCGGAAGAAGCCTTTGCTATTAGTCCGAATATGGCACTGAGGGTACAGTTTTCTGAGATATAGTTCCTAGTATACGGAGTTGGAGAGGATGATAATAATTCACAGGCTGTGTGCTCCCGCCCAGTGATATTGTAATTACTATCCTGGGAGGGAGAGGATGCTATTGCACTCTGTACAGCAGGAGGCGTACACCCAGTCTGGGATATTGTTCCTAATATCCATGGAGGGGACAGGCTGATATTACTCGCCATGTGGCACATGGTGGACATTCACCGTGTTTCATCCCTCTCAATATTCCAAGGCCGAGAGACAGATATTAATCTCAGTATCACAGACACTGGACAACCCCTTGTGATACTCTTCCAAATATCCAGATGAGGTTCCCAGGAGCCACCCCCGGACGGCCCCCCTGGCTTCTGGAGCCCCATCGCGGGGGGGTCAGGCACTCCCCGCGATCGGGCTCCCAGCCGCCACACCTGACCCGCCCCCCTGGCTTCTGGGAGCCCCATCGCGGGGGGGTCAGGCACGCCCCCCCGATCGGGCTCCCAGCCGCCACCCCCGGCCCGCCCCCCTGGCTTCTGGGAGCCCCATCGCCGGGGGTGCAGGCACGCCCCCCGATCGGGCTCCCAGCCGCCACCCCCCGGCCCGCCCCCCTGGCTTCTGGGAGCCCCATCGCCGGGGGTGCAGGCACCCCCCGCGATCGGGCTCCCAGCCGCCACCCCCGGCCCGCCCCCCTGGCTTCTGGGAGCCCCATCGCCCGGGGTGCAGGCACCCCCCGCGATCGGGCTCCCAGCCGCCACCCCCGGCCCGCCCCCCTGGCTTCTGGGAGCCCCATCGCCGGGGGTGCAGGCACCCCCCGCGATCGGGCTCCCAGCCGCCACCCCCGGCCCGCCCCCTGGCTTCTGGGAGCCCCATCGCCGGGGGTGCAGGCACCCCCCGCGATCGGGCTCCCAGCCGCCACCCCCGGCCCGCCCCCCTGGCTTCTGGGAGCCCCATCGCCGGGGGTGCAGGCACCCCCCGCGATCGGGCTCCCAGCCGCCACCCCCGGCCCGCCCCCCTGGCTTCTGGGAGCCCCATCGCCGGGGGTGCAGGCACCCCCCGCGATCGGGCTCCCAGCCGCCACCCCCGGCCCGCCCCCCTGGCTTCTGGAGCCCCATCGCCGGGGGTGCAGGCACCCCCCGCGATCGGGCTCCCAGCCGCCACCCCCGGCCCGCCCCCCTGGCTTCTGGGAGCCCCATCGCCGGGGGTGCAGGCACCCCCCGCGATCGGGCTCCCAGCCGCCACCCCGGCCCGCCCCCCTGGCTTCTGGGAGCCCCATCGCCGGGGGTGCAGGCACCCCCCGCGATCGGGCTCCCAGCCGCCACCCCGGCCCGCCCCCCTGGCTTCTGGGAGCCTTGTGGACCCACAGCCTCTTTCTCATATTCTGAGTAATATCATCTCCCCATCGGAAAATTTTCAACTCCTTCTCAGACGATTGTACACCCCCAGTGTGCACACCCTCAGAGGGAGTAACCCCCTCTCTATTAGGAGTCACATCAGCCTCTTCCTCCCTCAATATTCAGAACAGTATCCCACCGTTGTTTCTACTTCCAGTGACACTGATTGTCATATCCTCCTCTCCCAAGCAGAGGTTGGAAACTCTGTCACGGGGGGTGTACACCGTCTGTGATATAGAAATTAACATCGTCCTCTCCCGGGTTTACATCAGGAGCAAGTCTATTAATCATTAATATTCATAATTATATTAATATTAATAATATTTATTGATATTAATGATCACAATAAAGAGAGTAAAAATGAATACTGGTTTCAAAGGTTAACGATTTGTAATCATAATGATTAGTAATATCACTATTAATAATAATATTATGATATTAGCAATTAATGTGATTTAAATCAATACCCAGTGATGCTGGGAATACAATAATGATTAGTATTAGGAACTAATAATATTATTTGATGACATTAATATTAATAATTAATTGAAAGCAGGCATAATCATGTATTGAAAATCATTATCCATAATTAATAATGGTATCTTATGAACTTTTAGTATCATTGATAATTATTAAAATCGATCATTGATGATTAATAATCATATTATTATTCCTCATTCCACAGGAAGTGTAAACCTACTTGTGATGCTGTTCTTAATATCCAGGGTCGGAAAGCAGGACTTTAGTTTTAATATCGCAGTAGGTGTACACTCACCACGTGACACTGATCCTAATATGAACGGGGGTAGAGTATCACATGACTCCAATTACAGCAATGGATGGATAGCTACGCGGTAATATTGCTCCTAATATTCCCGGAAGAAGCCTTTGCTATTAGTCCGAATATGGCACTGAGGGTACAGTTTTCTGAGATATAGTTCCTAGTATACGGAGTTGGAGAGGATGATAATAATTCGCAGGCTGTGTGCTCCCGCCCAGTGATATTGTAATTACTATCCTGGAGGGAGAGGATGCTATTGCACTCTGTACAGCAGGAGGCGTACACCCAGTCTGGGATATTGTTCCTAATATCCATGGAGGGGACAGGCTGATATTACTCGCCATGTGGCACATGGTGGACATTCACCGTGTTTCATCCCTCTCAATATTCCAAGGCCGAGAGACAGATATTAATCTCAGTATCACAGACACTGGACAACCCCTTGTGATACTCTTCCAAATATCCAGATAGGTTCCCAGGAGCCACCCCCGGACGGCCCCCTGGCTTCTGGGAGCCCCATCGCGGGGGGGTCAGGCACTCCCCGCGATCGGGCTCCCAGCCGCACCCCCCGACCCGCCCCCCTGGCTTCTGGGAGCCCCATCGCGGGGGGTCAGGCACGCCCCCCGATCAGGCTCCCAGCCGCCACCCCCGGCCCGCCCCCCTGGCTTCTGGGAGCCCCATCGCCGGGGGTGCAGGCACGCCCCCCCGATCGGGCTGCCAGCCGCCACGCCCGGCCCGCCCCCCTGGCTTCTGGGAGCCCCATCGCCGTGGGTGCAGGCACCCCCGCGATCGGGCTCCCAGCCGCCGCCCCCGGCCCGCCCCCCCTGGCTCCTGGGAGCCCCATGGCCGGGGGTGCAGGCACCCCCCGCGATCGGGCTCCCAGCCGCCGCCCCCGGCCCGCCCCCTGGCTCCTGGGAGCCCCATGGCCGGGGGTGCAGGCACCCCCCGCGATCGGGCTCCCAGCCGCCGCCCCCGGCCCGCCCCCCTGGCTCCTGGGAGCCCCATGGCCGGGCGTGCAGGCACCCCCCGCGATCGGGCTCCCAGCCGCCGCCCCCGGCCCGCCCCCCTGGCTCCTGGGAGCCCCATGGCCGGGGGTGCAGGCACCCCCCGCGATCGGGCTCCAGCCGCCGCCCCCCGGCCCGCCCCCTGGCTCCTGGAGCCCCATGGCCGGGGGTGCAGGCACCCCCCGCGATCGGGCTCCCAGCCGCCGCCCCCGGCCCGCCCCCCTGGCTCCTGGGAGCCCCATGGCCGGGGGTGCAGGCACCCCCCGCGATCGGGCTCCCAGCCGCCGCCCCCGGCCCGCCCCCCTGGCTCCTGGGAGCCCCATGGCCGGGGGTGCAGGCACCCCCCGCGATCGGGCTCCCAGCCGCCGCCCCCGGCCCGCCCCCCTGGCTCCTGGGAGCCCCATGGCCGGGGGTGCAGGCACCCCCCGCGATCGGGCTCCCAGCCGCCGCCCCCGGCCCGCCCCCTGGCTCCTGGGAGCCCCATGGCCGGGGGTGCAGGCACCCCCCGCGATCGGGCTCCCAGCCGCCGCCCCCGGCCCGCCCCCCTGGCTCCTGGGAGCCCCATGGCCGGGGGTGCAGGCACCCCCCGCGATCGGGCTCCCAGCCGCCGCCCCCGGCCCGCCCCCCTGGCTCCTGGGAGCCCCATGGCCGGGGGTGCAGGCACCCCCCGCGATCGGGCTCCCAGCCGCCGCCCCCGGCCCGCCCCCTGGCTCCTGGGAGCCCCATGGCCGGGGTGCAGGCACCCCCCGCGATCGGGCTCCCAGCCGCCGCCCCCGGCCCGCCCCCTGGCTCCTGGGAGCCCCATGGGCCGGGGGTGCAGGCACCCCCCGCGATCGGGCTCCCAGCCGCCACCCCCGGCCCGCCCCCCTGGCTCCTGGGAGCCCATCGCCGGGGGTGCAGGCACCCCCCGCGATCGGGCTCCCAGCCGCCACACCCGGGCCGCCCCCCTGGCTTCTGGGAGCCCCATCGCCGGGGGTGCAGGCACCCCCCGCGATCGGGCTCCCAGCCGCCACCCCCGGCCCGCCCCCTGGCTTCTGGGAGCCTTGTGGACCCACAGCCTCTTTCTCATATTCTGAGTAATATCATCTCCCCATCGGAAAATTTTCAACTCCTTCTCAGACGATTGTACACCCCCAGTGTGCACACCCTCAGAGGGAGTAACCCCCTCTCTATTAGGAGTCACATCAGCCTCTTCCTCCCTCAATATTCAGAACAGTATCCCACCGTTGTTTCTACTTCCAGTGACACTGATTGTCATATCCTCCTCTCCCAAGCAGAGGTTGGAAACTCTGTCACGGAGGGTGTACACCGTCTGTGATATAGAAATTAACATCGTCCTCTCCCGGGTTTACATCAGGAGCAAGTCTATTAATCATTAATATTCATAATTATATTAATATTAATAATATTTATTGATATTAATGATCACAATAAAGAGAGTAAAAATGAATACTGTTTCAAAGGTTAACGATTTGTAATCATAATGATTAGTAATATCACTATTAATAATAATATTATGATATTAGCAATTAATGTGATTTAAATCAATACCCAGTGATGCTGGGAATACAATAATGATTAGTATTAGGAACTAATAATATTATTTGATGACATTAATATTAATAATTAATTGAAAGCAGGCATAATCATGTATTGAAAATCATTATCCATAATTAATAATGGTATCTTATGAACTTTTAGTATCATTGATAATTATTAAAATCGATCATTGATGATTAATAATCATATTATTATTCCTCATTCCACAGGAAGTGTAAACCTACTTGTGATGCTGTTCTTAATATCCAGGGTCGGAAAGCAGGACTTTAGTTTTAATATCGCAGTAGGTGTACACTCACCACGTGACACTGATCCTAATATGAACGGGGGTAGAGTATCACATGACTCCAATTACAGCAATGGATGGATAGCTACGCGGTAATATTGCTCCTAATATTCCCGGAAGAAGCCTTTGCTATTAGTCCGAATATGGCACTGAGGGTACAGTTTTCTGAGATATAGTTCCTAGTATACGGAGTTGGAGAGGATGATAATAATTCGCAGGCTGTGTGCTCCCGCCCAGTGATATTGTAATTACTATCCTGGGAGGGAGAGGATGCTATTGCACTCTGTACAGCAGGAGGCGTACACCCAGTCTGGGATATTGTTCCTAATATCCATGGAGGGGACAGGCTGATATTACTCGCCATGTGGCACATGGTGGACATTCACCGTGTTTCATCCCTCTCAATATTCCAAGGCCGAGAGACAGATATTAATCTCAGTATCACAGACACTGGACAACCCCTTGTGATACTCTTCCAAATATCCAGATGAGGTTCCCAGGAGCCACCCCCGGACGGCCCCCTGGCTTCTGGGAGCCCCATCGCGGGGGGGTCAGGCACTCCCCGCGATCGGGCTCCCAGCCGCCACACCTGACCCGCCCCCCTGGCTTCTGGGAGCCCCATCGCGGGGGGGTCAGGCACGCCCCCCGATCGGGCTCCCAGCCGCCACCCCCGGCCCGCCCCCCTGGCTTCTGGGAGCCCCATCGCCGGGGGTGCAGGCACGCCCCCCGATCGGGCTCCCAGCCGCCACCCCCGGCCCGCCCCCCTGGCTTCTGGGAGCCCCATCGCCGGGGGTGCAGGCACCCCCCGCGATCGGGCTCCCAGCCGCCACCCCCGGCCCGCCCCCCTGGCTTCTGGGAGCCCCATCGCCCGGGGTGCAGGCACCCCCCGCGATCGGGCTCCCAGCCGCCACCCCCGGCCCGCCCCCCTGGCTTCTGGGAGCCCCATCGCCGGGGGTGCAGGCACCCCCCGCGATCGGGCTCCCAGCCGCCACCCCCGGCCCGCCCCCCTGGCTTCTGGGAGCCCCATCGCCGGGGGTGCAGGCACCCCCCGCGATCGGGCTCCCAGCCGCCACCCCCGGCCCGCCCCCCTGGCTTCTGGGAGCCCCATCGCCGGGGGTGCAGGCACCCCCCGCGATCGGGCCTCCCAGCCGCCACCCCCGGCCCGCCCCCCTGGCTTCTGGGAGCCCCATCGCCGGGGGTGCAGGCACCCCCCGCGATCGGGCTCCCAGCCGCCACCCCCGGCCCGCCCCCCTGGCTTCTGGGAGCCCCATCGCCGGGGGTGCAGGCACCCCCCGCGATCGGGCTCCCAGCCGCCACCCCCGGCCCGCCCCCCTGGCTTCTGGAGCCCCATCGCCGGGGGTGCAGGCACCCCCCGCGATCGGGCTCCCAGCCGCCACCCCCGGCCCGCCCCCCTGGCTTCTGGGAGCCCCATCGCCGGGGGTGCAGGCACCCCCCGCGATCGGGCTCCCAGCCGCCACCCCGGCCCGCCCCCCTGGCTTCTGGGAGCCTTGTGGACCCACAGCCTCTTTCTCATATTCTGAGTAATATCATCTCCCCATCGGAAAATTTTCAACTCCTTCTCAGACGATTGTACACCCCCAGTGTGCACACCCTCAGAGGGAGTAACCCCTCTCTATTAGGAGTCACATCAGCCTCTTCCTCCCTCAATATTCAGAACAGTATCCCACCGTTGTTTCTACTTCCAGTGACACTGATTGTCATATCCTCCTCTCCCAAGCAGAGGTTGGAAACTCTGTCACGGGGGGTGTACACCGTCTGTGATATAGAAATTAACATCGTCCTCTCCCGGGTTTACATCAGGAGCAAGTCTATTAATCATTAATATTCATAATTATATTAATATTAATAATATTTATTGATATTAATGATCACAATAAAGAGAGTAAAAATGAATACTGGTTTCAAAGGTTAACGATTTGTAATCATAATGATTAGTAATATCACTATTAATAATAATATTATGATATTAGCAATTAATGTGATTTAAATCAATACCCAGTGATGCTGGGAATACAATAATGATTAGTATTAGGAACTAATAATATTATTTGATGACATTAATATTAATAATTAATTGAAAGCAGGCATAATCATGTATTGAAAATCATTATCCATAATTAATAATGGTATCTTATGAACTTTTAGTATCATTGATAATTATTAAATCGATCATTGATGATTAATAATCATATTATTATTCCTCATTCCACAGGAAGTGTAAACCTACTTGTGATGCTGTTCTTAATATCCAGGGTCGGAAAGCAGGACTTTAGTTTTAATATCGCAGTAGGTGTACACTCACCACGTGACACTGATCCTAATATGAACGGGGGTAGAGTATCACATGACTCCAATTACAGCAATGGATGGATAGCTACGCGGTAATATTGCTCCTAATATTCCCGGAAGAAGCCTTTGCTATTAGTCCGAATATGGCACTGAGGGTACAGTTTTCTGAGATATAGTTCCTAGTATACGGAGTTGGAGAGGATGATAATAATTCGCAGGCTGTGTGCTCCCGCCCAGTGATATTGTAATTACTATCCTGGGAGGGAGAGGATGCTATTGCACTCTGTACAGCAGGAGGCGTACACCCAGTCTGGGATATTGTTCCTAATATCCATGGAGGGGACAGGCTGATATTACTCGCCATGTGGCACATGGTGGACATTCACCGTGTTTCATCCCTCTCAATATTCCAAGGCCGAGAGACAGATATTAATCTCAGTATCACAGACACTGACAACCCCTTGTGATACTCTTCCAAATATCCAGATGAGGTTCCCAGGAGCCACCCCCGGACGGCCCCCCTGGCTTCTGGGAGCCCCATCGCGGGGGGGGCAGGCACTCCCCGCGATCGGGCTCCCAGCCGCCACCCCCGACCCGCCCCCCTGGCTTCTGGGAGCCCCATCGCGGGGGGGTCAGGCACGCCCCCCGATCGGGCTCCCAGCCGCCACCCCCGGCCCGCCCCCCTGGCTTCTGGGAGCCCCATCGCCGGGGTGCAGGCACGCCCCCCGATCGTGCTCCCAGCCGCCACCCCCGGCCCGCCCCCCTGGCTTCTGGGAGCCCCATCGCCGGGGGTGCAGGCACCCCCCGCGATCGGGCTCCCAGCCGCCACCCCCGGCCCGCCCCCCTGGCTTCTGGGAGCCCCATCGCCGGGGGTGCAGGCACCCCCCGCGATCGGGCTCCCAGCCGCCACCCCCGGCCCGCCCCCCTGGCTTCTGGGAGCCCCATCGCCGGGGGTGCAGGCACCCCCCCGCGATCGGGCTCCCAGCCGCCACCCCCGGCCCGCCCCCCTGGCTTCTGGGAGCCTTGTGGACCCACAGCCTCTTTCTCATATTCTGAGTAATATCATCTCCCCATCGGAAAATTTTCAACTCCTTCTCAGACGATTGTACACCCCCAGTGTGCACACCCTCAGAGGGAGTAACCCCCTCTCTATTAGGAGTCACATCAGCCTCTTCCTCCCTCAATATTCAGAACAGTATCCCACCGTTGTTTCTACTTCCAGTGACACTGATTGTCATATCCTCCTCTCCAAGCAGAGGTTGGAAACTCTGTCACGGGGGTGTACACCGTCTGTGATATAGAAATTAACATCGTCCTCTCCCGGGTTTACATCAGGAGCAAGTCTATTAATCATTAATATTCATAATTATATTAATATTAATAATATTTATTGATATTAATGATCACAATAAAGAGAGTAAAAATGAATACTGGTTTCAAAGGTTAACGATTTGTAATCATAATGATTAGTAATATCACTATTAATAATAATATTATGATATTAGCAATTAATGTGATTTAAATCAATACCCAGTGATGCTGGGAATACAATAATGATTAGTATTAGGAACTAATAATATTATTTGATGACATTAATATTAATAATTAATTGAAAGCAGGCATAATCATGTATTGAAAATCATTATCCATAATTAATAATGGTATCTTATGAACTTTTAGTATCATTGATAATTATTAAAATCGATCATTGATGATTAATAATCATATTATTATTCCTCATTCCACAGGAAGTGTAAACCTACTTGTGATGCTGTTCTTAATATCCAGGGTCGGAAAGCAGGACTTTAGTTTTAATATCGCAGTAGGTGTACACTCACCACGTGACACTGATCCTAATATGAACGGGGGTAGAGTATCACATGACTCCAATTACAGCAATGGATGGATAGCTACGCGGTAATATTGCTCCTAATATTCCCGGAAGAAGCCTTTGCTATTAGTCCGAATATGGCACTGAGGGTACAGTTTTCTGAGATATAGTTCCTAGTATACGGAGTTGGAGAGGATGATAATAATTCGCAGGCTGTGTGCTCCCGCCCAGTGATATTGTAATTACTATCCTGGGAGGGAGAGGATGCTATTGCACTCTGTACAGCAGGAGGCGTACACCCAGTCTGGGATATTGTTCCTAATATCCATGGAGGGGACAGGCTGATATTACTCGCCATGTGGCACATGGTGGACATTCACCGTGTTTCATCCCTCTCAATATTCCAAGGCCGAGAGACAGATATTAATCTCAGTATCACAGACACTGGACAACCCCTTGTGATACTCTTCCAAATATCCAGATGAGGTTCCCAGGAGCCACCCCCGGACGGCCCCCCTGGCTTCTGGGAGCCCCATCGCGGGGGGGTCAGGCACTCCCCGCGATCGGGCTCCCAGCCGCCACCCCCGACCCGCCCCCCTGGCTTCTGGGAGCCCCATCGCGGGGGGGTCAGGCACGCCCCCCGATCGGGCTCCCAGCCGCCACCACCGGCCCGCCCCCCTGGCTTCTGGGAGCCCCATCGCCGGGGGTGCAGGCACCCCCCGCGATCGGGCTCCCAGCCGCCACCCCCGGCCCGCCCCCCTGGCTTCTGGGAGCCCCATCGCCGGGGGTGCAGGCACCCCCCGCGATCGGGCTCCCAGCCGCCACCCCCGGCCCGCCCCCCTGGCTTCTGGGAGCCCCATCGCCGGGGGTGCAGGCACCCCCCGCGATCGGGCTCCCAGCCGCCACCCCCGGCCCGCCCCCCTGGCTTCTGGGAGCCCCATCGCCGGGGGTGCAGGCACCCCCCGCGATCGGGCTCCCAGCCGCCACCCCCGGCCCGCCCCCCCTGGCTTCTGGGAGCCCCATCGCCGGGGGTGCAGGCACCCCCCGCGATCGGGCTCCCAGCCGCCACCCCCGGCCCGCCCCCCCTGGCTTCTGGGAGCCCCATCGCCGGGGGTGCAGGCACCCCCCGCGATCGGGCTCCCAGCCGCCACCCCCGGCCCGCCCCCCTGGCTTCTGGGAGCCCCATCGCCGGGGGTGCAGGCACCCCCCGCGATCGGGCTCCCAGCCGCCACCCCCGGCCCGCCCCCCTGGCTTCTGGGAGCCCCATCGCCGGGGGTGCAGGCACCCCCCGCGATCGGGCTCCCAGCCGCCACCCCCGGCCCGCCCCCCTGGCTTCTGGGAGCCCCATCGCCGGGGGTGCAGGCACCCCCCGCGATCGGGCTCCCAGCCGCCACCCCCGGCCCGCCCCCCTGGCTTCTGGGAGCCCCATCGCCGGGGGTGCAGGCACCCCCCGCGATCGGGCTCCCAGCCGCCACCCCCGGCCCGCCCCCCTGGCTTCTGGGAGCCCCATCGCCGGGGGTGCAGGCACCCCCCGCGATCGGGCTCCCAGCCGCCACCCCCGGCCCGCCCCCCTGGCTTCTGGGAGCCCCATCGCCGGGGGTGCAGGCACCCCCCGCGATCGGGCTCCCAGCCCTGGCTTCTGGGAGCCCCATCGCCGGGGGTGCAGGCACCCCCCGCGATCGGGCTCCCAGCCGCCACCCCCGGCCCGCCCCCCTGGCTTCTGGGAGCCCCATCGCCGGGGGTGCAGGCACCCCCCGCGATCGGGCTCCCAGCCGCCACCCCCGGCCCGCCCCCCTGGCTTCTGGGAGCCCCATCGCCGGGGGTGCAGGCACCCCCCGCGATCGGGCTCCCAGCCGCCACCCCCGGCCCGCCCCCCTGGCTTCTGGGAGCCCCATCGCCGGGGGTGCAGGCACCCCCCGCGATCGGGCTCCCAGCCGCCACCCCCGGCCCGCCCCCCTGGCTTCTGGGAGCCCCATCGCCGGGGGTGCAGGCACCCCCCGCGATCGGGCTCCCAGCCGCCACCCCCGGCCCGCCCCCCTGGCTTCTGGGAGCCCCATCGCCGGGGGTGCAGGCACCCCCCGCGATCGGGCTCCCAGCCGCCACCCCCGGCCCGCCCCCCTGGCTTCTGGGAGCCCCATCGCCGGGGGTGCAGGCACCCCCCGCGATCGGGCTCCCAGCCGCCACCCCCGGCCCGCCCCCCTGGCTTCTGGGAGCCCCATCGCCGGGGGTGCAGGCACCCCCCGCGATCGGGCTCCCAGCCGCCACCCCCGGCCCGCCCCCCCTGGCTTCTGGGAGCCCCATCGCCGGGGGTGCAGGCACCCCCCGCGATCGGGCTCCCAGCCGCCACCCCCGGCCCGCCCCCCTGGCTTCTGGGAGCCCCATCGCCGGGGGTGCAGGCACCCCCCGCGATCGGGCTCCCAGCCGCCACCCCCGGCCCGCCCCCCTGGCTTCTGGGAGCCCCATCGCCGGGGGTGCAGGCACCCCCCGCGATCGGGCTCCCAGCCGCCACCCCCGGCCCGCCCCCCTGGCTTCTGGGAGCCCCATCGCCGGGGGTGCAGGCACCCCCCGCGATCGGGCTCCCAGCCGCCACCCCCGGCCCGCCCCCCTGGCTTCTGGGAGCCCCATCGCCGGGGGTGCAGGCACCCCCCGCGATCGGGCTCCCAGCCGCCACCCCCGGCCCGCCCCCCTGGCTTCTGGGAGCCTTGTGGACCCACAGCCTCTTTCTCATATTCTGAGTAATATCATCTCCCCATCGGAAAATTTTCAACTCCTTCTCAGACGATTGTACACCCCCAGTGTGCACACCCTCAGAGGGAGTAACCCCCTCTCTATTAGGAGTCACATCAGCCTCTTCCTCCCTCAATATTCAGAACAGTATCCCACCGTTGTTTCTACTTCCAGTGACACTGATTGTCATATCCTCCTCTCCCAAGCAGAGGTTGGAAACTCTGTCACGGGGGGTGTACACCGTCTGTGATATAGAAATTAACATCGTCCTCTCCCGGGTTTACATCAGGAGCAAGTCTATTAATCATTAATATTCATAATTATATTAATATTAATAATATTTATTGATATTAATGATCACAATAAAGAGAGTAAAAATGAATACTGGTTTCAAAGGTTAACGATTTGTAATCATAATGATTAGTAATATCACTATCAATAATAATATTATGATATTAGCAATTAATGTGATTTAAATCAATACCCAGTGACGCTGGGAATACAATAATGATTAGTATTAGGAACTAATAATATTATTTGATGACATTAATATTAATAATTAATTGAAAGCAGGCATAATCATGTATTGAAAATCATTATCCATAATTAATAATGGTATCTTATGAACTTTTAGTATCATTGATAATTATTAAAATCGATCATTGATGATTAATAATCATATTATTATTCCTCATTCCACAGGAAGTGTAAACCTACTTGTGATGCTGTTCTTAATATCCAGGGTCGGAAAGCAGGACTTTAGTTTTAATATCGCAGTAGGTGTACACTCACCACGTGACACTGATCCTAATATGAACGGGGGTAGAGTATCACATGACTCCAATTACAGCAATGGATGGATAGCTACGCGGTAATATTGCTCCTAATATTCCCGGAAGAAGCCTTTGCTATTAGTCCGAATATGGCACTGAGGGTACAGTTTTCTGAGATATAGTTCCTAGTATACGGAGTTGGAGAGGATGATAATAATTCGCAGGCTGTGTGCTCCCGCCCAGTGATATTGTAATTACTATCCTGGGAGGGAGAGGATGCTATTGCACTCTGTACAGCAGGAGGCGTACACCCAGTCTGGGATATTGTTCCTAATATCCATGGAGGGGACAGGCTGATATTACTCGCCATGTGGCACATGGTGGACATTCACCGTGTTTCATCCCTCTCAATATTCCAAGGCCGAGAGACAGATATTAATCTCAGTATCACAGACACTGGACAACCCCTTGTGATACTCTTCCAAATATCCAGATGAGGTTCCCAGGAGCCAACCCCGGACGGCCCCCCTGGCTTCTGGGAGCCCCATCGCGGGGGGGTCAGGCACCCCCCGCGATCGGGCTCCCAGCCGCCACCCCCGGCCCGCCCCCCTGGCTCCTGGGAGCCCCATGGCCGGGGGTGCAGGCACCCCCCGCGATCGGGCTCCCAGCCGCCGCCCCCGGCCCGCCCCCCTGGCTCCTGGGAGCCCCATGGCCGGGGGTGCAGGCACCCCCCGCGATCGGGCTCCCAGCCGCCGCCCCCGGCCCGCCCCCCTGGCTCCTGGGAGCCCCATGGCCGGGGGTGCAGGCACCCCCCGCGATCGGGCTCCCAGCCGCCGCCCCCGGCCCGCCCCCCTGGCTCCTGGGAGCCCCATGGCCGGGGGTGCAGGCACCCCCCGCGATCGGGCTCCCAGCCGCCGCCCCCGGCCCGCCCCCCTGGCTCCTGGGAGCCCCATGGCCGGGGGTGCAGGCACCCCCCGCGATCGGGCTCCCAGCCGCCGCCCCCGGCCCGCCCCCCTGGCTCCTGGGAGCCCCATGGCCGGGGGTGCAGGCACCCCCCGCGATCGGGCTCCCAGCCGCCGCCCCCGGCCCGCCCCCCTGGCTCCTGGGAGCCCCATGGCCGGGCGTGCAGGCACCCCCCCGCGATCGGGCTCCCAGCCGCCGCCCCCGGCCCGCCCCCCTGGCTCCTGGGAGCCCCATGGCCGGGGGTGCAGGCACCCCCCGCGATCGGGCTCCCAGCCGCCGCCCCCGGCCCGCCCCCCTGGCTCCTGGGAGCCCCATGGCCGGGGGTGCAGGCACCCCCCCGCGATCGGGCTCCCAGCCGCCGCCCCCCGGCCCGCCCCCCTGGCTCCTGGGAGCCCCATGGCCGGGGGTGCAGGCACCCCCCGCGATCGGGCTCCCAGCCGCCGCCCCCGGCCCGCCCCCCTGGCTCCTGGGAGCCCCATGGCCGGGGGTGCAGGCACCCCCCGCGATCGGGCTCCCAGCCGCCGCCCCCGGCCCGCCCCCCTGGCTCCTGGGAGCCCCATGGCCGGGGGTGCAGGCACCCCCCGCGATCGGGCTCCCAGCCGCCGCCCCCGGCCCGCCCCCCTGGCTCCTGGGAGCCCCATGGCCGGGGGTGCAGGCACCCCCCGCGATCGGGCTCCCAGCCGCCGCCCCCGGCCCGCCCCCCTGGCTCCTGGGAGCCCCATGGCCGGGGGTGCAGGCACCCCCCCGCGATCGGGCTCCCAGCCGCCGCCCCCGGCCCGCCCCCCTGGCTCCTGGGAGCCCCATGGCCGGGGGTGCAGGCACCCCCCGCGATCGGGCTCCCAGCCGCCGCCCCCGGCCCGCCCCCCTGGCTCCTGGGAGCCCCATGGCCGGGGGTGCAGGCACCCCCCGCGATCGGGCTCCCAGCCGCCGCCCCCGGCCCGCCCCCCCTGGCTCCTGGGAGCCCCATGGCCGGGGGTGCAGGCACCCCCCGCGATCGGGCTCCCAGCCGCCGCCCCCGGCCCGCCCCCCTGGCTCCTGGGAGCCCCATGGCCGGGGGTGCAGGCACCCCCCGCGATCGGGCTCCCAGCCGCCGCCCCCCGGCCCGCCCCCCTGGCTCCTGGGAGCCCCATGGCCGGGGGTGCAGGCACCCCCCGCGATCGGGCTCCCAGCCGCCGCCCCCGGCCCGCCCCCCTGGCTCCTGGGAGCCCCATGGCCGGGGGTGCAGGCACCCCCCCGCGATCGGGCTCCCAGCCGCCGCCCCCGGCCCGCCCCCCTGGCTCCTGGGAGCCCCATGGCCGGGGGTGCAGGCACCCCCCGCGATCGGGCTCCCAGCCGCCGCCCCCGGCCCGCCCCCCTGGCTCCTGGGAGCCCCATGGCCGGGGGTGCAGGCACCCCCCGCGATCGGGCTCCCAGCCGCCGCCCCCGGCCCGCCCCCCTGGCTCCTGGGAGCCCCATGGCCGGGGGTGCAGGCACCCCCCGCGATCGGGCTCCCAGCCGCCGCCCCCGGCCCGCCCCCCTGGCTCCTGGGAGCCCCATGGCCGGGGGTGCAGGCACCCCCCGCGATCGGGCTCCCAGCCGCCGCCCCCGGCCCGCCCCCCTGGCTCCTGGGAGCCCCATGGCCGGGGGTGCAGGCACCCCCCGCGATCGGGCTCCCAGCCGCCGCCCCCGGCCCGCCCCCTGGCTCCTGGGAGCCCCATGGCCGGGGGTGCAGGCACCCCCCGCGATCGGGCTCCCAGCCGCCGCCCCCGGCCCGCCCCCCTGGCTCCTGGGAGCCCCATGGCCGGGGGTGCAGGCACCCCCCCGCGATCGGGCTCCCAGCCGCCGCCCCCGGCCCGCCCCCCTGGCTCCTGGGAGCCCCATGGCCGGGGGTGCAGGCACCCCCCGCGATCGGGCTCCCAGCCGCCGCCCCCGGCCCGCCCCCCTGGCTCCTGGGAGCCCCATGGCCGGGGGTGCAGGCACCCCCCGCGATCGGGCTCCCAGCCGCCGCCCCCGGCCCGCCCCCCTGGCTCCTGGGAGCCCCATGGCCGGGGGTGCAGGCACCCCCCCGCGATCGGGCTCCCAGCCGCCGCCCCCGGCCCGCCCCCCTGGCTCCTGGGAGCCCCATGGCCGGGGGTGCAGGCACCCCCCCGCGATCGGGCTCCCAGCCGCCGCCCCCGGCCCGCCCCCCTGGCTCCTGGGAGCCCCATGGCCGGGGGTGCAGGCACCCCCCGCGATCGGGCTCCCAGCCGCCGCCCCCGGCCCGCCCCCCTGGCTCCTGGGAGCCCCATGGCCGGGGGTGCAGGCACCCCCCGCGATCGGGCTCCCAGCCGCCGCCCCCCGGCCCGCCCCCCTGGCTCCTGGGAGCCCCATGGCCGGGGGTGCAGGCACCCCCCGCGATCGGGCTCCCAGCCGCCGCCCCCGGCCCGCCCCCCTGGCTCCTGGGAGCCCCATGGCCGGGTGTGCAGGCACCCCCCCGCGATCGGGCTCCCAGCCGCCGCCCCCGGCCCGCCCCCCTGGCTCCTGGGAGCCCCATGGCCGGGGGTGCAGGCACCCCCCCGCGATCGGGCTCCCAGCCGCCGCCCCCGGCCCGCCCCCCTGGCTCCTGGGAGCCCCATGGCCGGGGGTGCAGGCACCCCCCGCGATCGGGCTCCCAGCCGCCGCCCCCGGCCCGCCCCCCTGGCTCCTGGGAGCCCCATGGCCGGGGGTGCAGGCACCCCCCCGCGATCGGGCTCCCAGCCGCCGCCCCCGGCCCGCCCCCCTGGCTCCTGGGAGCCCCATGGCGGGGGTGCAGGCACCCCCCGCGATCGGGCTCCCAGCCGCCGCCCCCGGCCCGCCCCCCTGGCTCCTGGGAGCCCCATGGCCGGGGGTGCAGGCACCCCCCGCGATCGGGCTCCCAGCCGCCGCCCCCGGCCCCGCCCCCCTGGCTCCTGGGAGCCCCATGGCCGGGGTGCAGGCACCCCCCGCGATCGGGCTCCCAGCCGCCGCCCCCCGGCCCGCCCCCCCTGGCTCCTGGGAGCCCCATGGCCGGGGGTGCAGGCACCCCCGCGATCGGGCTCCCAGCCGCCGCCCCCGGCCCGCCCCCCTGGCTCCTGGGAGCCCCATGGCGGGGGTGCAGGCACCCCCCGCGATCGGGCTCCCAGCCGCCGCCCCCGGCCCGCCCCCCTGGCTCCTGGGAGCCCCATGGCCGGGGGTGCAGGCACCCCCCGCGATCGGGCTCCCAGCCGCCGCCCCCGGCCCGCCCCCCTGGCTCCTGGGAGCCCCATGGCCGGGGGTGCAGGCACCCCCCCGCGATCGGGCTCCCAGCCGCCGCCCCCGGCCCGCCCCCCTGGCTCCTGGGAGCCCCATGGCCGGGGGTGCAGGCACCCCCCCGCGATCGGGCTCCCAGCCGCCGCCCCGGCCCGCCCCCCTGGCTCCTGGGAGCCCCATGGCCGGGGGTGCAGGCACCCCCCGCGATCGGGCTCCCAGCCGCCGCCCCCGGCCCGCCCCCCTGGCTCCTGGGAGCCCCATGGCCGGGGGTGCAGGCACCCCCCGCGATCGGGCTCCCAGCCGCCGCCCCCGGCCCGCCCCCCTGGCTCCTGGGAGCCCCATGGCCGGGGGTGCAGGCACCCCCCGCGATCGGGCTCCCAGCCGCCGCCCCCGGCCCGCCCCCCTGGCTCCTGGGAGCCCCATGGCCGGGGGTGCAGGCACCCCCCGCGATCGGGCTCCCAGCCGCCGCCCCCGGCCCGCCCCCCTGGCTCCTGGGAGCCCCATGGCCGGGGGTGCAGGCACCCCCCGCGATCGGGCTCCCAGCCGCCGCCCCCGGCCCGCCCCCCTGGCTCCTGGGAGCCCCATGGCCGGGGGTGCAGGCACCCCCCGCGATCGGGCTCCCAGCCGCCGCCCCCGGCCCGCCCCCCTGGCTCCTGGGAGCCCCATGGCCGGGGGTGCAGGCACCCCCGCGATCGGGCTCCCAGCCGCCGCCCCCGGCCCGGCCCCCTGGCTCCTGGAGCCCCATGGCCGGGGGTGCAGGCACCCCCCGCGATCGGGCTCCCAGCCGCCGCCCCCGGCCCGCCCCCCTGGCTCCTGGGAGCCCCATGGCCGGGGGTGCAGGCACCCCCCGCGATCGGGCTCCCAGCCGCCGCCCCCGGCCCGGCCCCCTGGCTCCTGGGAGCCCCATGGCCGGGGGTGCAGGCACCCCCCGCGATCGGGCTCCCAGCCGCCGCCCCCGGCCCGGCCCCCTGGCTCCTGGGAGCCCCATGGCCGGGGGTGCAGGCACCCCCCGCGATCGGGCTCCCAGCCGCCGCCCCCGGCCCGCCCCCCTGGCTCCTGGGAGCCCCATGGCCGGGGGTGCAGGCACCCCCCGCGATCGGGCTCCCAGCCGCCGCCCCCGGCCCGCCCCCCTGGCTCCTGGGAGCCCCATGGCCGGGGGTGCAGGCACCCCCCGCGATCGGGCTCCCAGCCGCCGCCCCCGGCCCGCCCCCCTGGCTCCTGGGAGCCCCATGGCCGGGGGTGCAGGCACCCCCCGCGATCGGGCTCCCAGCCGCCGCCCCCGGCCCGCCCCCCTGGCTTCTGGGAGCCCCATCGCCGGGGGTGCAGGCTCCCCCCGCGATCGGGCTCCCAGCCGCCACCCCCGACCCGCCCCCCTGGCTTCTGGGAGCCTTGTGGACCCACAGCCTCTTTCTCATATTCTGAGTAATATCATCTCCCCATCGGAAAATTTTCAACTCCTTCTCAGACGATTGTACACCCCCAGTGTGCACACCCTCAGAGGGAGTAACCCCCTCTCTATTAGGAGTCACATCAGCCTCTTCCTCCCTCAATATTCAGAACAGTATCCCACCGTTGTTTCTACTTCCAGTGACACTGATTGTCATATCCTCCTCTCCCAAGCAGAGGTTGGAAACTCTGTCACGGGGGGTGTACACCGTCTGTGATATAGAAATTAACATCGTCTCTCCCGGGTTTACATCAGGAGCAAGTCTATTAATCATTAATATTCATAATTATATTAATATTAATAATATTTATTGATATTAATGATCACAATAAAGAGAGTAAAAATGAATACTGGTTTCAAAGGTTAACGATTTGTAATCATAATGATTAGTAATATCACTATTAATAATAATATTATGATATTAGCAATTAATGTGATTTAAATCAATACCCAGTGATGCTGGGAATACAATAATGATTAGTATTAGGAACTAATAATATTATTTGATGACATTAATATTAATAATTAATTGAAAGCAGGCATAATCATGTATTGAAAATCATTATCCATAATTAATAATGGTATCTTATGAACTTTTAGTATCATTGATAATTATTAAAATCGATCATTGATGATTAATAATCATATTATTATTCCTCATTCCACAGGAAGTGTAAACCTACTTGTGATGCTGTTCTTAATATCCAGGGTCGGAAAGCAGGACTTTAGTTTTAATATCGCAGTAGGTGTACACTCACCACGTGACACTGATCCTAATATGAACGGGGGTAGAGTATCACATGACTGCAATTACAGCAATGGATGGATAGCTACGCGGTAATATTGCTCCTAATATTCCCGGAAGAAGCCTTTGCTATTAGTCCGAATATGGCACTGAGGGTACAGTTTTCTGAGATATAGTTCCTAGTATACGGAGTTGGAGAGGATGATAATAATTCGCAGGCTGTGTGCTCCCGCCCAGTGATATTGTAATTACTATCCTGGGAGGGAGAGGATGCTATTGCACTCTGTACAGCAGGAGGCGTACACCCAGTCTGGGATATTGTTCCTAATATCCATGGAGGGGACAGGCTGATATTACTCGCCATGTGGCACATGGTGGACATTCACCGTGTTTCATCCCTCTCAATATTCCAAGGCCGAGAGACAGATATTAATCTCAGTATCACAGACACTGGACAACCCCTTGTGATACTCTTCCAAATATCCAGATGAGGTTCCCAGGAGCCACCCCCGGACGGCCCCCCTGGTCTGGGAGCCCCATCGCGGGGGGGTCAGGCACTCCCCGCGATCGGGCTCCCAGCCGCCACCCCGACCCGCCCCCCTGGCTTCTGGGAGCCCCATCGCGGGGGGGTCAGGCACGCCCCCCGATCGGGCTCCCAGCCGCCACCCCCGGCCCGCCCCCCTGGCTTCTGGGAGCCCCATCGCCGGGGGTGCAGGCACGCCCCCCGATCGGGCTGCCAGCCGCCACCCCCGGCCCGCCCCCCTGGCTTCTGGGAGCCCCATCGCCGGGGGTGCAGGCACCCCCCGCGATCGGGCTCCCAGCCGCCACCCCCGGCCCGCCCCCCTGGCTTCTGGGAGCCCCATCGCCGGGGGTGCAGGCACCCCCCGCGATCGGGCTCCCAGCCGCCACCCCCGGCCCGCCCCCCTGGCTTCTGGGAGCCCCATCGCCGGGGGTGCAGGCACCCCCCGCGATCGGGCTCCCAGCCGCCACCCCCGGCCCGCCCCCCTGGCTTCTGGGAGCCCCATCGCCGGGGGTGCAGGCACCCCCCGCGATCGGGCTCCCAGCCGCCACCCCCGGCCCGCCCCCCTGGCTTCTGGGAGCCCCATCGCCGGGGGTGCAGGCACCCCCCGCGATCGGGCTCCCAGCCGCCACCCCCGGCCCGCCCCCCTGGCTTCTGGGAGCCCCATCGCCGGGGGTGCAGGCACCCCCCGCGATCGGGCTCCCAGCCGCCACCCCCGGCCCGCCCCCCTGGCTTCTGGGAGCCCCATCGCCGGGGGTGCAGGCACCCCCCGCGATCGGGCTCCCAGCCGCCACCCCCGGCCCGCCCCCCTGGCTTCTGGGAGCCCCATCGCCGGGGGTGCAGGCTCCCCCCGCGATCGGGCTCCCAGCCGCCACCCCCGGCCCGCCCCCCTGGCTTCTGGGAGCCTTGTGGACCCACAGCCTCTTTCTCATATTCTGAGTAATATCATCTCCCCATCGGAAAATTTTCAACTCCTTCTCAGACGATTGTACACCCCCAGTGTGCACACCCTCAGAGGGAGTAACCCCCTCTCTATTAGGAGTCACATCAGCCTCTTCCTCCCTCAATATTCAGAACAGTATCCCACCGTTGTTTCTACTTCCAGTGACACTGATTGTCATATCCTCCTCTCCCAAGCAGAGGTTGGAAACTCTGTCACGGGGGGTGTACACCGTCTGTGATATAGAAATTAACATCGTCCTCTCCCGGGTTTACATCAGGAGCAAGTCTATTAATCATTAATATTCATAATTATATTAATATTAATAATATTTATTGATATTAATGATCACAATAAAGAGAGTAAAAATGAATACTGGTTTCAAAGGTTAACGATTTGTAATCATAATGATTAGTAATATCACTATTAATAATAATATTATGATATTAGCAATTAATGTGATTTAAATCAATACCCAGTGATGCTGGGAATACAATAATGATTAGTATTAGGAACTAATAATATTATTTGATGACATTAATATTAATAATTAATTGACAGCAGGCATAATCATGTATTGAAAATCATTATCCATAATTAATAATGGTATCTTATGAACTTTTAGTATCATTGATAATTATTAAAATCGATCATTGATGATTAATAATCATATTATTATTCCTCATTCCACAGGAAGTGTAAACCTACTTGTGATGCTGTTCTTAATATCCAGGGTCGGAAAGCAGGACTTTAGTTTTAATATCGCAGTAGGTGTACACTCACCACGTGACACTGATCCTAATATGAACGGGGGTAGAGTATCACATGACTGCAATTACAGCAATGGATGGATAGCTACGCGGTAATATTGCTCCTAATATTCCCGGAAGAAGCCTTTGCTATTAGTCCGAATATGGCACTGAGGGTACAGTTTTCTGAGATATAGTTCCTAGTATACGGAGTTGGAGAGGATGATAATAATTCGCAGGCTGTGTGCTCCCGCCCAGTGATATTGTAATTACTATCCTGGGAGGGAGAGGATGCTATTGCACTCTGTACAGCAGGAGGCGTACACCCAGTCTGGGATATTGTTCCTAATATCCATGGAGGGGACAGGCTGATATTACTCGCCATGTGGCACATGGTGGACATTCACCGTGTTTCATCCCTCTCAATATTCCAAGGCCGAGAGACAGATATTAATCTCAGTATCACAGACACTGGACAACCCCTTGTGATACTCTTCCAAATATCCAGATGAGGTTCCCAGGAGCCACCCCCGGACGGCCCCCCTGGCTTCTGGGAGCCCCATCGCGGGGGGGTCAGGCACTCCCCGCGATCGGGCTCCCAGCCGCCACCCCGACCCGCCCCCCTGGCTTCTGGGAGCCCCATCGCGGGGGGGTCAGGCACGCCCCCCGATCGGGCTCCCAGCCGCCACCCCCGGCCCGCCCCCCTGGCTTCTGGGAGCCCCATCGCCGGGGGTGCAGGCACCCCCCGCGATCGGGCTCCCAGCCGCCACCCCCGGCCCGCCCCCCTGGCTTCTGGGAGCCCCATCGCCGGGGGTGCAGGCACCCCCCGCGATCGGGCTCCCAGCCGCCACCCCCGGCCCGCCCCCCTGGCTTCTGGGAGCCCCATCGCCGGGGGTGCAGGCACCCCCCGCGATCGGGCTCCCAGCCGCCACCCCCGGCCCGCCCCCCTGGCTTCTGGGAGCCTTGTGGACCCACAGCCTCTTTCTCATATTCTGAGTAATATCATCTCCCCATCGGAAAATTTTCAACTCCTTCTCAGACGATTGTACACCCCCAGTGTGCACACCCTCAGAGGGAGTAACCCCCTCTCTATTAGGAGTCACATCAGCCTCTTCCTCCCTCAATATTCAGAACAGTATCCCACCGTTGTTTCTACTTCCAGTGACACTGATTGTCATATCCTCCTCTCCCAAGCAGAGGTTGGAAACTCTGTCACGGGGGGTGTACACCGTCTGTGATATAGAAATTAACATCGTCCTCTCCCGGGTTTACATCAGGAGCAAGTCTATTAATCATTAATATTCATAATTATATTAATATTAATAATATTTATTGATATTAATGATCACAATAAAGAGAGTAAAAATGAATACTGGTTTCAAAGGTTAACGATTTGTAATCATAATGATTAGTAATATCACTATTAATAATAATATTATGATATTAGCAATTAATGTGATTTAAATCAATACCCAGTGATGCTGGGAATACAATAATGATTAGTATTAGGAACTAATAATATTATTTGATGACATTAATATTAATAATTAATTGAAAGCAGGCATAATCATGTATTGAAAATCATTATCCATAATTAATAATGGTATCTTATGAACTTTTAGTATCATTGATAATTATTAAAATCGATCATTGATGATTAATAATCATATTATTATTCCTCATTCCACAGGAAGTGTAAACCTACTTGTGATGCTGTTCTTAATATCCAGGGTCGGAAAGCAGGACTTTAGTTTTAATATCGCAGTAGGTGTACACTCACCACGTGACACTGATCCTAATATGAATGGGGGTAGAGTATCACATGACTCCAATTACAGCAATGGATGGATAGCTACGCGGTAATATTGCTCCTAATATTCCCGGAAGAAGCCTTTGCTATTAGTCCGAATATGGCACTGAGGGTACAGTTTTCTGAGATATAGTTCCTAGTATACGGAGTTGGAGAGGATGATAATAATTCGCAGGCTGTGTGCTCCCGCCCAGTGATATTGTAATTACTATCCTGGGAGGGAGAGGATGCTATTGCACTCTGTACAGCAGGAGGCGTACACCCAGTCTGGGATATTGTTCCTAATATCCATGGAGGGGACAGGCTGATATTACTCGCCATGTGGCACATGGTGGACATTCACCGTGTTTCATCCCTCTCAATATTCCAAGGCCGAGAGACAGATATTAATCTCAGTATCACAGACACTGGACAACCCCTTGTGATACTCTTCCAAATATCCAGATGAGGTTCCCAGGAGCCACCCCCGGACGGCCCCCCTGGCTTCTGGGAGCCCCATCGCGGGGGGGTCAGGCACTCCCCGCGATCGGGCTCCCAGCCGCCACCCCCGACCCGCCCCCCTGGCTCCTGGGAGCCCCATCGCGGGGGGGTCAGGCACGCCCCCCGATCGGGCTCCCAGCCGCCACCCCCGGCCCGCCCCCCTGGCTCCTGGGAGCCCCATCGCCGGGGGTGCAGGCACGCCCCCCGATCGGACTGCCAGGCGCCACCCCCGGCCCGCCCCCCTGGCTCCTGGGAGCGCCATCGCCGGGGGTGCAGGCACCCCCCGCGATCGGGCTCCCAGCCGCCACCCCCGGCCCGCCCCCCCTGGCTCCTGGGAGCCCCATCGCCGGGGGTGCAGGCACCCCCCGCGATCGGGCTCCCAGCCGCCACCCCCGGCCCGCCCCCCTGGCTCCTGGGAGCCCCATCGCCGGGGGTGCAGGCACCCCCCGCGATCGGGCTCCCCAGCCGCCACCCCCGGCCCGCCCCCCTGGCTCCTGGGAGCCCCATCGCCGGGGGTGCAGGCACCCCCCGCGATCGGCGCTCCCAGCCGCCACCCCCGGCCCGCCCCCCTGGCTCCTGGGAGCCCCATCGCCGGGGGTGCAGGCACCCCGCGCGATCGGGCTCCCAGCCGCCACCCCCCGGCCCGCCCCCCTGGCTCCTGGGAGCCCCATCGCCGGGGGTGCAGGCACCCCCCGCGATCGGGCTCCCAGCCGCCACCCCCGGCCGCCCCCCTGGCTCCTGGAGCCCCATCGCCGGGGGTGCAGGCACCCCCCGCGATCGGGCTCCCAGCCGCCACCTCCCGGCCCGCCCCCCTGGCTCCTGGAGCCCCATCGCCGGGGGTGCAGGCACCCCCCGCGATCGGGCTCCCAGCCGCCACCCCCGGCCCGCCCCCCTGGCTCCTGGGAGCCCCATCGCCGGGGGTGCAGGCACCCCCCGCGATCGGGCTCCCAGCCGCCACCCCGGCCCGCCCCCCTGGCTCCTGGGAGCCCCATCGCCGGGGGTGCAGGCACCCCCCGCGATCGGGCTCCCAGCCGCCACCCCCGGCCCGCCCCCCTGGCTCCTGGGAGCCCCATCGCCGGGGGTGCAGGCACCCCCCGCGATCGGGCTCCCAGCCGCCACCCCCGGCCCGCCCCCCTGGCTCCTGGGAGCCCCATCGCCGGGGGTGCAGGCACCCCCCGCGATCGGGCTCCCAGCCGCCACCCCCGGCCCGCCCCCCTGTCTTCTGGGAGCCTTGTGGACCCACAGCCTCTTTCTCATATTCTGAGTAATATCATCTCCCATCGGAAAATTTTCAACTCCTTCTCAGACGATTGTACACCCCCAGTGTGCACACCCTCAGAGGGAGTAACCCCCTCTCTATTAGGAGTCACATCAGCCTCTTCCTCCTCAATATTCAGAACAGTATCCCACCGTTGTTTCTACTTCCAGTGACACTGATTGTCATATCCTCCTCTCCCAAGCAGAGGTTGGAAACTCTGTCACGGGGGGTGTACACCGTCTGTGATATAGAAATTAACATCGTCCTCTCCCGGGTTTACATCAGGAGCAAGTCTATTAATCATTAATATTCATAATTATATTAATATTAATAATATTTATTGATATTAATGATCACAATAAAGAGAGTAAAAATGAATACTGGTTTCAAAGGTTAACGATTTGTAATCATAATGATTAGTAATATCACTATTAATAATAATATTATGATATTAGCAATTAATGTGATTTAAATCAATACCCAGTGATGCTGGGAATACAATAATGATTAGTATTAGGAACTAATAATATTATTTGATGACATTAATATTAATAATTAATTGAAAGCAGGCATAATCATGTATTGAAAATCATTATCCATAATTAATAATGGTATCTTATGAACTTTTAGTATCATTGATAATTATTAAAATCGATCATTGATGATTAATAATCATATTATTATTCCTCATTCCACAGGAAGTGTAAACCTACTTGTGATGCTGTTCTTAATATCCAGGGTCGGAAAGCAGGACTTTAGTTTTAATATCGCAGTAGGTGTACACTCACCACGTGACACTGATCCTAATATGAACGGGGGTAGAGTATCACATGACTCCAATTACAGCAATGGATGGATAGCTACGCGGTAATATTGCTCCTAATATTCCCGGAAGAAGCCTTTGCTATTAGTCCGAATATGGCACTGAGGGTACAGTTTTCTGAGATATTAGTTCCTAGTATACGGAGTTGGAGAGGATGATAATAATTCGCAGGCTGTGTGCTCCCGCCCAGTGATATTGTAATTACTATCCTGGGAGGGAGAGGATGCTATTGCACTCTGTACAGCAGGAGGCGTACACCCAGTCTGGGATATTGTTCCTAATATCCATGGAGGGGACAGGCTGATATTACTCGCCATGTGGCACATGGTGGACATTCACCGTGTTTCATCCCTCTCAATATTCCAAGGCCGAGAGACAGATATTAATGTCAGTATCACAGACACTGGACAACCCCTTGTGATACTCTTCCAAATATCCAGATGAGGTTCCCAGGAGCCACCCCCGGACGGCCCCCCTGGCTTCTGGGAGCCCCATCGCGGGGCGGTCAGGCACTCCCCGCGATCGGGCTCCCAGCCGCCACCCCCGACCCGCCCCCTGGCTCCTGGGAGCCCCATCGCGGGGGGGTCAGGCACGCCCCCCGATCGGGCTCCCAGCCGCCACCCCCGGCCCGCCCCCCTGGCTCCTGGGAGCCCCATCGCCGGGGGTGCAGGCACGCCCCCCGATCGGGCTCCCAGCCGCCACCCCCGGCCCGCCCCCCTGGCTCCTGGGAGCCCCATGGCCGGA
>NW_027257797.1:0-27235 GCF_043159975.1 Macaca nemestrina
AGGATCATTTCCTTCTCTAAAATACATCTCAACAGTTATCCAGAGGGTTGGCTGTAGGCTTTCAACAGCTTCACTCTTCTTAGTTACCAGGAGACAATTCACTAAACAGAGTTGCTGTCAGGGTTTAATTAGGAATTTCTGCGAGAGGCTGGTGGTACAGCTCCCTCTGCAAGCCTCCTGCAGCCTACCCGTCCCCACTCTTGGGCCCAGCCACCTGCATTGGTCTGTGGAGACTGCACATTCTCTGTTCTCCTAAGGGGCTCCTGGACTTCGGGACAGCCTTGGTAAGTTGATGTGTAACTCCCAGTCTCTTCTCTCTTTAAGTAAGTACGTTCATGGAATCCTGATCTTCGAAATTGTTTCATCTTTGTAAAACAGCCATAGTTTCCTAAGCCACCTTGTGTCTGAGTGTGAATCACTTGTTATTTTTCACTGCAGAATGAACAGAACTGGAATCATAAGATTTAGAGGGTGATGAAAAGACAGAGGTTAGCATATTCCATTTTCTCACCTTTTCCTTACACTTTTTCCTTAAATGCACCCCTCGTATGTCTGTGAAGTTCTTCCCAATTCTGTAACGTCACTCCATCCGCAAGTGGAACATTTGTGAACAGTAACAAGTATTGATGTATACACCTCTGCAACCCCGCTGGAATTAATGCTTTTTATTTATGAATGGATGGTCATCAGATGGCCAGAGGGATTCCCTGTGAATTGCGGGGGTCCTCATGCCTGCTTGTGAGTGACATGCACATGGCGAGGGCTAGGGAATCTGAGTCTCTGTGATTCGAGTAGTGACATCGTTTACGCAAGGCAGGTGGATGACTCTTTGAGCTTGGCATGCTCCTGGGTGGCACAGCACAGCTGACATGGAGTGGGGCAAGGGCTTGTTCCACGAGTTTCTGTGTTTTTGTTGTTGTTGTTGTTGTTGTTATTTTTTTTGAGATGGAGTCTCTCTCTGTCACTCAGGCTGGAGTGCAGTGGCGCGATCCAGGCTCACTGAAAGCTCCACCTCCCGTGTTCACACCATTCTCCTGCCTCAGCCTCCCGAGTAGCTGGGACTACAGGTGCCCACACCACGCCCTGCTAAATTTTTTGTATTTTTAGTAGAGACGAGGTTTCACAGTGTTAACCAGGATGGTCTCGATCTCCTGACATTGTGATCCACCCGCCTTGGCCTCCTGAAGTGCTGGGATTGCAGGCGTGAGCCACCGTGCCTGGCCTGTTTTTGTTTTTTTTGAGACGGAGTCTTGCTCTGTCATCCAGATTGAAGTGCAGTGTCATGATCTAGGCTCACCGCAACCTCCACTCACTGCAACCTCTGCCTTTCAGTTCGAGCAATTCTCTTGCCTCAGCCCCCCTAGTAGCTGGGATTACAGGCATGTGCCACCATGCCTGGCTGATTTTTGTATTTTTAGTAGAGACAGGATTTTGCCATGTTGGTCGGCTGGTCTTAAACTGTTGGCCCCATGTGATCCACCCGCCTTGGCCTCCCAAAGTGCTGAGATTACAGGCATGGGCCACTGCACCCGGCCCTGTGTTTGACTCTTAAATCTTCTTTTTCTTTTTAATATTTCTGTTTCTGGACGGCCACTCAGTGGATATGGAGGAAGAGTTCACAGATGTCCGTATTACATTTCTTACTTAAATTAGCCTCCCTTGAACACTGCTATAGGGTACAGATGCATGAAGGGCTGAAAGGGTGGTTGCGTCCCAGTAAGTGTGAGCGTGGAGCTGGTCTGTGAGACCCCGGTGCCAGTGAAGGCACCCGTGTGAGATGGCCTGGGATGGGGGTGTTCAGAGCCCTGACCGTGGCACACACCCTTCAGCTTTGATGTTTCAGGCCATTGCTCTGGTCATCAGTGAGCAGAAGGTCTAACAGCAGTGATATTTATCACTAGCTGTGTTGGCCAATGTGTTAGGAGGGTGAACCTGTTTGACTTAAGCTGTTTGACGGGTTTGCATTTAAATAGACAACTGGTGACCTGGTGCCTGGACGCTTGCTCTGTGACTTGCCCTACGTGGCTTCTCCCTCTGGTATGCGTTAGATGAGATGGGCGTGTTTAGGGTGGTGTGGCCCTAGACTAGAAATGCAAACCCTGCCTCACCCCAGATCTGCCCCACCCCAGTGTGACTTTTGGAGGTGGAGGCCCAGCATCCTTCACCTGCCCTCCAGGGTGATGCTGAGGATGCTGAGGTTTCAGAGCGCTGCTTTGTTGGCACTCCAGCAAGTCCTGCTTGAAGAGGCCAGGATCTGAAATGGCAGGTTACCAAATTGTATAGCAGAAAAATAGAAACGTTTCCTTAGAATGGGCGTAGGAAGAAAAATGATTTCCTTCACCATATCTGGAAAAGATTTCAAATTAGCAGGCACTATTTGGAATTATTAGTGGTCTCCTGTATTTCTTATCCTTTTTTTTGTTTTTTCTTTTTTCTTTATTTTGATACAGGGTCTCATCCTGATGCCCAGGCTGGAGTGCAGTGGTGCAATCTTGGCTCCCTGCAACCTCTGCCTCCTGGACTCAGGTGATCGTCTCACCTCAGCCCCCTGAGTATCTGGGACCACAGGCACGATACCATACCTGGCTATTTTTTTTTTTTTTTTTGTAGAGACGAGTCTTGCTATGTTGCCCAGGGTGGTCTCAAATTCAAGCATTTGTCCTGCCTCAGTCTCCCAAAATGCTTCTGTACCCCTGACCCAACAAGGAAGGACAAGAGGCGTGAGCCACACTCCTGGCCTCCTGTCTTTCCTTGTTGGAGCAGGGATGTAGAAGCACTTGCCGCAGCTGACTTGAGTATATCTCGTTTTGCTTTGTTTTCGTCACGGGTAACCTGGCAGTGCTGTGCACCAGTGCTGCTGGCCAGTTGTTTTTTCGATGGACTGGCAGAAAATCAAACTGAGACCCGGGTTCCTTTCTCCCCGGGTACTGACCAGGTGGGAGAGGAAGGACGTTATCTGAGTATCAACTTCATGAGGGCTGGTGGGGAAACGTCAACTTTAAGGTGCCTGGGATCTAAGGCATGGAACCCAGAGTGCAGCGGAACATAGGGGATGTAGCCTTGGGAGCAGAGACGTGCGGGCCAGTGCCCTCGTTCCTGGCAGGTTCTGAGTGCAAGAAAAGGTTAGTGACCCAGCCGAAGTCACGGAGCAACCTGCCAAGACCTGCCTAGATGTGTGGCTGGCATCTGTGCTGGCCCCAAAACTGCCCATTTGGGGATTCCTTGCAGTTTCAGACCCATCTAGGGGTCCGGAGAGGGTCCCAACCATGACCTCAAAGAACGAGGTGTTGCCTTGAGATCCTCCAAGGTGAGGGTAGGAATTTTTTTTTTTTTTTCAATTAGCAATAATTTGTTGTGAATGATCTTGGACCTATTTTCCACTTCTTTGTATAGGAAGAGAGACAGAATAAAAAGTCTCAATGTGCCAGATGCCATGTAATGAAGTCGTGGGGTTAACATTGTTGATTATTATGTAACATCACGTTAAGTGGAACATATTCACACGTGTCCACAGCGTGTGCGTGTGCCCAGTCCGATGAGCAGGTTGGGTTGGGGTCGCTGCTGGTTCATGCAGCCCCTCTGGGTGGTGCTTTCTCTGTGACTTGCCCAACACCGTTGCTGCTGCCTCTGTTGGAGTTCAGCCTTGACCGGCCTTGCTGCCACCAGGTTCTCGGGGCCTGTGCACCCTCTTCCCCGCGCGCACCCTCTACCCCGCGTGCACCTTCTTCCTGGGGCACACCCTCGTCTCCGCGAGCACCCTCGTCCTCCGTCCTGCCCACCCGGGGTCTGCTGTGTGTTTCTACTCAGCCCATGCCTGCCTCTTGCTGTGAGCTCAGTTTATTGAGGTGCGGTGAGAAACCAACAGAGGGGAGCAGTGTCCCAGCTTGTCAGGGCAGGAGGGAGCCTTGGGCATCTCTTCCCCAACTCTGGCGACCCACCCTTCGCGATATAGTGCTGGGGAGAGAGGTGAGTTCTAAAGGTAAGACGGCCGTGATTTCCTGAGTCTTAATTACCTAACACTGGGTCATCTGCCATGTCGCCTCATCGAACGGCACCTCTAGAGACAAAGCAAAGCCTCTGGTGGCCGTGGGCGGGGTGGCCATGCCTGTCTGTGGGTTCTGTAGAACCTACCCAAAGCCCCTCCAGCCGTGGGGATGTTCAGGCACTTGCCGCCTGTAGGAAGTGTGCGTTAGCCACGTGGTAGATGCGGACGCCTGGAGGGATAGGCACAGGCCCACAGGCGTGGTGAGTGTGGGAGATTTAGCCACGTGGGGACGTGTGGCGGGATAGGCACAGGACCACAGGCGTGGCGGGTGTGAGAGAAAGTGCACAGAGTGCCCAGCAGATGGCGTGTGGTCAGCGGAAGCCGTGAACACAGGCCGGGCTCGGGAGACACATTTGGAAATACACTTTAAGCAACATCAATGGATAATGCTGCGATTTGGTTTCCTCCCGTGGTCCAAAACATGTTCTAGAGATGCCGCTGCTTTGTGTGTACCTGAGACAAGGGTCTAAATGTATTAGGGCCTTGATGTAATCTGTAAGACAGGTACAAAATGCCTATTTCAACGAGGCACTGAACAAGAAAGCGTGCTCTATTCAGTGCAATGAGAATGCTTCATTGTCATAAGCAAAGTAAAATGCCTCCAAGGCGAGCTTGCCATGTGTTTAATGACCTTGGACACGAGCCTCCTCAACCTGCCAGAAAGTGCTTCCAGCGTGGCTTCATGCAGTGGTTTCATGCAGTGGCTTCAGTGGAGAATGCATATGTGGCTGATACTGAGAGCTGCGCAGCACCCTCCTGACCTGACGCATGCCCATGTGTGGACCGTGAGCCGGGCAGCACCCTCCCGACCTGATGCATCCCCACGTGTGGGCCATGAGCCGGGCATCCTGACCTGACAGGTCCGCATGTGTGGACCATGAGCCGGGCAGCACCCTCTTGACCTGACGGGTCTCCTTGTGCCCATTGTGGGACCTCCGTCAGTCAAACAAGTGACACATGTCAAACTGAATGCAGGGAAGAGGGTCCAGGATTGCACGCAGGCTCCATGTCTCATCCTTCTGAGGCCTTCTGGGAAGCCAGGAGGGCAGTGGGGTCTTTTGCGTGTTTCCTCCTGGTGGCTATGAATTTGTACCAATGGCTTTTTGCAAAAGGGCCCGGAGGCGGAATCAGACCCTGTCTTAGAAAGGATGACGTCTTCACGGGCACCTCTTTCCGCCACTCTAGTGCTCCTGTGATTTTTCAATATGTGCACCCTGCAGACTTCAGCCTGTTGGTGTCTTGGGGGAATAGATACCAGGATTGTTCCAATGTGTGCAAACCTGAAACAGGAATTTCTCTGCATTAAGTTGGTCACCAAAATGGGAGGTAAGGGGAGAGGGGAAGGAACTTCTTGGCCTCATCAGCCCTTTTCTTGAAACTCACAGTCAAACTTTGTCAAATTCTAGATGATGGTGCTTTAGTCGATGCATTTATGTATGTTATGTCTTGTTTTCTGAGTATGGTGCTTCGAGAATTTAAATATTAAGGTGAAATTGCCATGCACGGTTGAATTGGCACCATAATCTGACTCTCTGTAAAGCCTTTTGGTTTTCTGTTAGAGTGACTTACCATTTTTTGAGTTAACTGAAACAAACTCTGCTGTCAGCACGAAGGAACCACTGTATAGTTAGGACATCCAATTAAATAGAATTCTCCTAAATAGAGCGTGCTCTTTTCATAAATTTTAAAAATTCATCTATTCATCAAACACATATTGAGTACTTATCACCCTGGTTGCTAGTCACTGTTCATATACATTTTTAAGGAATTACTTCCACCTAGCTCTGAAATAACATTGTATTTAGAATTTAGCCCAGAGGTGATTAAGCATGAACTTTTCTCAGCAGTCTTGTTTTCATTTTTACTTGATAACATGTTCTCAGACTCGGTGCCCAGCTGACGTTACTGTGCATTGCCCCAGGCACACACCTGGCCGGAGCTGTGTCTCTGGGGCTTTAGAGCAGGAAGGAAGGGCTGCCAGGTGTCTGGCCCTTCCATGTTTCCCTGGGGGAAGGATTAGGCCTTGGGCAGGAGTCTTGGCTTGTCTTACTGGATTAGCTGGTGTCATTCAGTCAGCTCTGCCTTGGTGTTAAGCTCTGGACTGACTCTGACCTCTGAATGGCAGAGGAGAGGATGGCGTTTTAGAATCAGTCATGCAGACCGGGGCACCCAGCAGGTCTCGGATAAAAAGTGGTGGCAATTGATCACTTCCCTTTTTGGGAGAACTGTGTGGATTGACTCAGACCTCTTTCTTTTGATTTTATCTTGAGACTTTGCAGAAGCAAAAATGCCTTTAAAAAAAATTAAATGATGGGCTTTTGTAATGTTTGTGTCTCCCCAAGATTCACAAGTTGGAATCCTCACCCGCGAGGAGATAGTGCTAGGAGGGGGAGCTTTGGGCGGTGAGGAGGTCGTGAGGGTCTCATAAATGGGATTTGTGCCCTCAAAAAAGGGACTACAGAGAGCTCCCTCGCTCCTTCCATGGTGTGCGGACCCAGTGAGAAGCGCCGTCTATGAACCAGGAAGCCCTCACCAGGCAAACCTGTCAGGCCTTGACTATGGACTTCCCAGCCTGAGACTGAGACTGAGAGCTGTGAGAAATGAACTTGTGTCATTTGCCAGCCCCTGCCCAGCCTGTGGTGTGTTGTTAGAGCAGCCTGGGTGAACGAAGGCAGGTCGTGAATTTTCTGTCATGCTTTCTGGCTTCAGATACTTGCTAGGGAGATGTCACCATCTTACCCAGGTGGAAGTGTCTGGAATCAGACGTTCCGTTATGATTTGACCTTGTTCTTGCCCCACGCCTGTGCCGTTCACACCTCCAGGTGTCTCGGCTGCCCGCGGCCCCTCCAGACGTTTCTGATTCGGGGTGTGGTGCTGGTCGCGGCCGTGCCGTCAGTGACCAGGAGTAGGAGCTCGCGCCCCTCGTGAAGCAGCAGCCTCACCCGGAAGCTGCCGAGAAGCATTTGACAGAAGGTGATCGCGCCTCGAGACTGAAACTTCCTGTTTACAGGGAATGGAGGTGCATAGTAGGGAATTTAATGATGGCCCTAGAAACAGATGCCTCTGGGGTAGGGGATATTCTGCAGGACAATGCAATGATCTTCTCGAAAAGTGAAGATCACAGATAAAAGGGGTGCGAGGCTGTCCCTGACTAAGACGGGGAAGGAGAGTCACTCAGCACAGTGTGTGGCCCGGATAGAAAAGACGTTTTCGGAACGATTGTGCTACCTGAACATAACCTGGACAACGATGCTCTGAAATCATTCTTGTCTGCCGATGATGGTACTGCGGCTGCAGAGGGGCCTTTATTCCTAGGGAACGTGTGCCTGAGGACTCGGTGAGGCAGCAGGAACCTCTCACCTTCAAGTGGCTCCAGAGAAGAAACAAATCTGTCTCTCTGTCTGATCTACAGAGAGAGTGAGAAAGCAAATCTAACGAAATGTTAGCAGTTGTTGGAGCTCCACGTGGAGAAAACTTGACCACTCGTTGTACTGTTCTTCCACTTTTTAAATATGTTTGAACATTTTCATAATGAAAATGTGGGAAAGTAAAAATAAATCTGGAAATTAGAACGGAAGTGAGCCCAGCCAAGTGCTCTTGGGTTCAGCCGGGAAGAGCCAACGGTCCGTTGGTGTTCTCTCGACTCGTCGTGGGGATTTCCTCCTCCTGGGTTCACCACCTAGTTTTCCTTGTGATAGTTATTTTATACATAGCTATGAGCATAGGTGATACTGAAAACACACGTTTAGTGTGGTTTGTCATTAAGAATTTGGAGAACTGGCTAAATAAACCACTTGTACAGAGTTGAGATGAGCACTACCTGCCTCAGCGTCTGTGGCAACAGCTTCATTTGGGTGCAGAGCTTGGCAGAGGTTTGAGTGACTCTGTCTCGATGGTCCTCTGTCAGAGGACAAGGTTAAGCATCACCACCGAGGGCCCTGTAGAGCCTCTGGGCTGGAAGTAACCTCCCCCGGGCTGGTGAGGCAGCCTCTGAGGGCCTTTCCTGACAAAGCCCTTCACTGAGCTGCAGTTTGGCCATCTCTGCCCTCACCTCCCCGACTGCAGGGCCTCGAGGTCTCACCACCTCCAGCCTGAGCACCCAGAGCCCAGGGGCAATTTCCCACCTTCCCTGGGGGCTCAGGATTCTGGCTCCCGGGGCAGTGCCCGCAGCTGGGCCCCTCCTCCTGGGCTGGGGGTAAGGCTGGTCATGGCCTCCTGCTATGTCCCACTGACCACTTCACCGCAGCTGCAGCCCTCACTGGGTGGCCCCTCCTGCTTCTGTTGGATGAGGAGATGCAGGCCTTCACCGAGGCTTCCTGGCCACGCCCCTGCTGGCCCCAAGGCTGTGCCGCTTCCCCCTTCCCAGCCCCTGGTCTCTGTACAGTGTCTGTCCAGGATGTCTGTCCATCTGTCCTTGACATTCTGTCCAGAAGCAGCCACTGTCATCTTAGTTTGTGAGGGGCGAGCAGAGCCCAGGTGCGGTCGATGTGGAGATGCTCATGCACTTCAGTGTGCAGGGAAGTGAGTTCCTTCATATCTACAGCCTCTGCACAGCCAGCTGGGAGCTCACCCCATTCACAGGTGGATGTGCCTTGTTTTTTGGCCCAATCACCTGCATTAACTCAGAAGAATCACAGTTCCCTGCTTTTCTGTCTTTCGTGACCGTCCACCTCCCTCCTCTGCCTGGGGCTGAATGGTGGGGTCTGTCGTGGGTTCGTGGGACCCTCTGTTCTTGTGCGGCCACCAGGAACTGTTATCCGGGCTGATTCCACAGGAGGAGTTTGGGGTGAGCTCCTGAGCGAGAGTTGGGAAGACTGACGTCTGTGTAAACCTTGCTTGTTCATGGTTATTCCTCTCAGTCTTCTTAAATTGTGAAAAATTGGGGACCATTTTGAAATATGGATTTAGGTATGGATTGGTGAGGAGAGAACGTTGATCTAATTGGGTTTACGTTGTGTGTGATAATTTTACACTATCCTTGGGAAAAACTGAAGATGTTGACAGGGTCATGAGAATCGTTTCTTTCTTTCTTTCTTTCTTTTCTTTTCTTTTTTTTTTTTTTTTTTTGAGATGGAGTCTCACTCTTGTTGCCCAGGCTGGAGTGCAATGGTGCAATCTCGGCTCACTGCAAACTCTGCCTCCTGGGTTCAAACAATTCTCCTGCCTCAGTCCCCCAGTAGCTGAGATTATGGCGCTCACCACCACGTCCAGCTAATTTTTTGTATTTTTGGCAGAGATGGGGTTTTGCTCTTAAGGGCATTGTTCATTAAGTATTAATTGGTGGCCTGCCGTTGAACTAATGTTAGTGTAGTGCTGACATCATCAGCCATGGCAGAAACTTACTTGGCATCCCTGGAAAAGAGGGCAGGGAAGCATAGTGCCCTGACACCACCTCATTCTCCAGTGCTACTTCCAACTCTGAGCTGATGGTCATTATGAGTGGATCTGTCCTGGACAATTAGTTTAGTGCAGCTGCCTTGGACAGTCAGGTTAAAAGTAACAAACCGCCACAAAACTCAGCTAATAAAATGTGAGGAGAGACATGGGGCACCAGGAAGGGGTGAGGCCTGTCTCCCTGTGTGCCATCTGTGTGGAGCCTCAGTACCTAGGGGACAGCGTTTACACAGAGCCCCAGGTTTTTATTAGCATTTCCCTGAATAAAATGTCACTGGTGAGCTGCGGACTGGGAGGCTTCTTCTGATGATTAGGTTTCGTAATGTGGGATCATCAGTAGGCAAGGTGGGCCTGAGGGCCATAGGATCTGGAGACTGTCCAGGGCTGCTTTCTGGGGATGACAGGCTTGTCCCTTCAGCAGTCAAGACACCAAAGAGAGTCTTTCTGAGAATAAAAGAGAGAAGCTTTTAAGGAAAAAAGCAGTTTCTCTCTCTGTTTGGGAGTTGAGTGCATTTTCCTACATTTACTCGGAAATGTTCCTTGGTTCCCACCATGTGCCATCGCCCCGCTATGGGGTAGGGTCACCCCACCTCGTACCTAACCCAGGAAAACTCCTTTGTAGTTATTTCAGAGGCTGTGTGCATTTCTCTTGCCTCAACGGGTAGAGTGAGTTTTTCTTCCTACTGTTTTTAGTCAGTTTTCTTAATCTAGCCTGTTACTGGGATAAGTTCCAGAGACGAGCAGTTTTAAAAACAATCTTTGTACGTTGCGTAGAGAGCAGTCCACCTGTAACCAGTTTGTTCCTGGAGGTACCGCAGCGGCCTTGGTTACGCGAGGGCCCCGTGGCTCAGGATGGGCCGAGGAAGGAGTGCGTGAGCAGTGGGCACTGGCCGGAGGCAGGGGAGGCGTGGCCACCTGTGGCTCGAACTCCCCCCATCCACTCTACCGCACCGCTGGGACGTGAACATTCTCGCCCTGGACGTTTTGTCTGAATGTTCAGTGCCCAGGCTCTTGGGTACACAGGCGGCCCCGGGTTTTATTTCAAAAGGGTGTCACGAACAGTGAAGTAACCCATGTGCCTAAGCTTTGATTGACATGAAGGAATGTAGAGGCTGCTGAAATCCTGGTCATTTTAGAACAAAGTATTTTATTAACAGTTTTCTAAAAGAAAGAAATCATTAAAAAATTGATCCCTGTTGAGGTAGAAGGATCTCGTCCTCATGCTCCTCGGTTCCTTCCAGAATCAGCTTCCAGTTCAGCTGCAGAACAGGTTCTGGTGGTGGCTGGAGCAGCCCAGGCACGTGCCGTCCGGTCTAAGTTCACACTGGTGTCCGTGTGGTCTCCAGTTACGGTGCGGGCCGTGGGGTCTGAGTTCACACCATTGCCCATGTGGTCTCCAGTTACGGTGCTGGCCATGGAGTCTGAGTTCACACTGGTGCCTGCGTGGTCTTCAGTTAGAGTGCTGGCCATTTGTGCCTTTCTGGGAAGTTAGAAGGAGGATCATTTCATCACGTCTCTGTCCTCCCACACCTGATCTATGCTGGGCCACCGTGAATTCTTCCTTTTAACTGTTTCTCTCATCACGGGCAACACTGGTGTTCTGTGGTCAATGTTTGCCATTTCTGAAAACGGATTCTGTGTTTCTTTATATAATCACCTGGTCTCTTTTACGAATTTCGCTTTTCTTTAAGAAAATCATCGTGCTTTTATCTCTTCAATCTCAACTCTGTTCCCTGACACAGGCTCTTACCAGCTCGAAAATTAAAAGTAATCTTTGATTATACTTAATACTTTCTAAAGTTTTCAAAAGTTTATCAGCATGTGGGTTACTGAACATTGACTGTTTATTTAATGGAAAATTAGATTCTAAGTAGAGTATTAGAGTGAAAATGATCTTTTGATTTTATTAAAATATTCAGGTAAAAATATTAAAATGCCTTCGCCAAACTTCATGCCTGTGTAGCGTGAAAACATTAAGCTGCTCTCTGCTCCCGGGAATGCATGAGTAGAGTATGTGTTTGAAAGCGTCATTCCAGTCTTAAGTTTTAGGTATTCTTAAAGGGGTTGGCTGGAGAAGTGACATTTAGCATTGAGTGAACGTTTGACAAAGATTTGTCTCGATATAAAAATAGTTAAAAACAATCTTTAGTGTTTCCTGTCAGGGTTCACCCATTAAAGAATGGTCTTGTAAAAAACTCATCGAGAGTGTCGGCGCCCAGAGGTGCTACCTTGCCCACAGTTGTGTCATCTGCTGTCACCAGGCGACACGCCCAGCGTTTAGCTGCACGTCAGATGTGGCCACGGGGCCACAGGACATCCCTGCGGACGGATGTTCTTATGCAGATTAATGAGGATGGAGACCGCTGCAGAACTGTAAGCCCCCCAGGGGCTGACGGAAGCCTGGGAATACCCGAGACACCAGAGTCGCTGCTGCCCTGGGTGGAAGGAAACCTGCCCTGGAAGATGGGAAATGCAATAAGGAGAAAGTACCAAGGTACATGATGCTGTGAAAACGGAGATGTTTTAATTAAATTAACAATTAAAATCATTTTAATTATGTGAATTATTTGAATTCATGTTAGTTCTTTTTAGGAAATTAATACTTAAAGCAAGTTTGTTTTCTGAATTGTTTGATTTAATTGAGTCAGCACAAGGGTTAGCATTGATATCTGACCCTCTTCCAGGGTTGGGGCAGAGGAGACAGGCCTCCCACCCGCTTTCCCCTGGAGCTCAGCCAGAATTTCCCATTGAGGAGCCCTCAGCTCCCTGAGAGCCAGGAGCTCTTGCGGAGAAGCCGCTGTCGGCATGCCACCCGCTTTGATGGCCCTGCTCTGCCATCCCTGCGCTCCAAGGGCCGGACCCTGCCGCTGCCTGTGCCAGACGGGTCTCAGGGAGGTGCCAGCCAGGGGTTATGCATGGCGGGGCCTGGGCATCGCTGTCCAGATTCCGTGGCTGCCGGTTTCATTCTCTCGCTGTTTGTCCCCCTAGCAAGACTCATGAGGTTCCTTGAGGACAAGACCCCCTCCTGCCACCTGGTCTGTTTCCTGAACGTTCTCTGCACGAGTACAGCCCCGGGATGCAGCCCTCGGGAATCAGGGTGTCGGCCATAGTAGGGCGGGTCGCTCTGCTGGGCACCATGATGGATGTTAACCGCTGTGCTTCACTTTGGGGACGTGTTTAAGTACAAAAGTAATTTTAAAATTTCACCGTTATTTCAAGACAGCTAAGAGCCTGTTAGCACAGAATCCCTGGTCTGAATGAAATCAAACGGTTCTTATTAATTATTCATGATGCCACGAATATGTAGCCTTATTTTTTATAATTGCCAGTCTGTATAATTAACCTTTCATTTGGTTAAAGTACTTAACACTAAGTAGAGCTGTAATTTCAACTGTTTATAAAGCATATGGAAGAATGTTTAAATGTTTAATTAGAACCACTTTTTTAAATTTCATAGAGAATTTTTTTTCTTGTCAACAAGGGTCTTTAATTATTTAAACCAAAAGAGAAAAACAGACCAGAAAAGAAAAACAACTAGTAAAGCTCGGAACTGCGAAGGTGGCATCATTCCGTTAGTCTCGGATTTTGCTTCCTGGGTTTGTGACGTGGTCAGAGTCCTTGTCTTTGATTTCCTAACACAAGTTGTTAAAGTTGGAAGTGAGTGTGAAATTGAGTTAGTCTAGCTTTATTCTTTCACGGATGAGAAGTGAATTATCTTCAGCAAGGTGGGTGCAGGCGTGGTCCCCGGGGGTCACTGTGGTGAACAGGCCGCCCTTGTGGGGAGCCAAGTTCGTCATCACTGGGGCAGAGCCCAGGACACTTCCCCAGCTGGCCAGCCTCTTCCTAGAACCTCACACATTGCAAAGGATGGAGTCCAGATCTATACCGTGAAGAAACGAGGGTGGTTACAGAAAGCACCACGATCTCAGCTGAGTGGCTCTGAGCACCCCAACGTTGGGGCACCTCAGCATCCTGTGTGGCTCAGGCTGTGCCCAGCAGGGAGGCCGGCCCGATCGAGCTGCGGTCTCCACCCTGAGAGTGAGGGCTCCTTCCCCCAGCGCGAGTTAAAGCATCATGTGTCCACCTGTGCAGTGGCTGGTCCCAGTGGCCCTGGAGGGCTGAAACCCTGGGTCCCGCCACTGGTCCAGGGCATCCGTTTCCCCTTCCTGCAGTTCCTGTGTCTGTGTGTCCAGGGGGCTCCGATCCCTGTCTTAGGACCATGGCTGAGGGGTCAAGTTCACCCGCTTTGGAGCTGGCCCGGATCTTGGTTCTGTGGATCCTCGCTGTGTGGCTCTGGAGCAGTTCTGTCCTCAGGAGATGGATCCTCACAGCCGCCTCTTGGGGCCATGAGGAGAATTAATAGGACGACCCCCGGGTAGCTGCTCAAAGCCCTGTGCGGGGCCAGCCCTGTGTCTCCACCAGTTCCTTTGCTCTGTGCTCCCCCCCACTGTCACATCGCCAGCCTTTATTTCCTTTTCCTTGGACCCAGACAGCGAATGCTCCGCTGGTCTTGGCAGCCCCTTCTCTAGTCTATCCTCAAATCACTTCCTGACGGACAGCCATGACTAGCCATCGGCGTGACCAAAACCCCACAAAATAGAACCCAACTTTCCTATTAAGCTGTACAGAGCTGTCCCAGCCCCACTTCCCACAGGCTGGCCTCATTCACCATGGGATCCGTGGTTCTCACCTGGGGCTGGGGGTGCCCCTGGCATCTGGTGGGGAGTGTCAGGGATGTCCCTCCAGGCCCAGTACAGTCCCCCAGCCAGTGGCCGGCAGACAGCAGCACCCAACCTGATGTCCCTGTGGCTTCTGGTTCCCCGAGGCTGGCTGTGCTTTGCTGCCTCTACATGCTCTCAGACGTGTGCCCTCTCTCCACCTTCACTGGTTAGCAGTGTTCCATCCATTAGAGCTCAAAGCACTGCCTCCCGGCAATGCAGCCCCTTCTCCTGGCCTACCGTCTGCCTGTGCCCCACGGTCTGTACCGTGTCCTCACGGACCGATCAGAGCGAGGCTCCCAGGGATGGAAAGGTTCCTGCTTGTGTCTGCTTGTGTCTCTGTCCCGCCTTCTCTGGACCCGGCACCGTGGCCTTTGCCGACAGAGGTCTTGGGTTGATTGTCAGCGAAGCAGACAATCTATATGGCTCTAAATGGCTGTGAACATGCTTGATTGGGTTATTTTAAAAATAGTTGTATATGTAAACATTTGAGTGTGACACAGGTGGATTTTTGGGCTAATGGTCTTGTTCTTCAGGGAGTAACCACAGGCCCATGCACAAGGACCATTTCCAGCTGATTTATGGAACGCTGTTCTACCTGGTTAATTTTCAACGTTATCTCAGCCTGAGAGGTAGGTCAGCATGTGACGAAGTTCACTGGTTTGAATCCTAATCTGCTCCTTAGGAGCTGCACCTTCCATGCCTTCGTTTCTTCCTTGGTTAGGTAGGGAAGGTATGAGCTACCTCAGAGTTGTGAGTGAGGCCTGCATCGAGTGACCGCATTAAAGTGACAAGGACTGCACCCGGAGTGTTGATATTTAAAGACCTTTAAACATCGCGATGCTGCATTTTCGTACCCAGGTAAAACAGCAAAGTTCTTTCAGATGCAGACACAGACCCTCGGTGAGGTGGGGGGCTGATGGCAGGAGGTGGACCACCGACCCTGTAACGAGGGCGTGGTCTGTTCGAGGCTGAACGAAGTGCACATCATTGCATGTACCACGGAGGTCCCTCTCGTGAAGTCCTGGAAGGGTCCATGTGGCTAAGCCATGTGGTCTGTCCATGACGTCTGGCAGGAGCAGAGCTTTCGGGTGCAGCTTTGCTCTTGTGCGCACAGCCCTCAACGGTCTCAAAAGTCTGAGGCTTAAAGCAGGCTTGGGGTTTCCTTACACCTCCTGGACATCTAATTTGCCTGGCAAACATGTTTTTCTTGGGTGTAAAGGTGAAGGAGTGGGTGATTCTGGTGAAAGTGTACTAATTACTGCACTTCTGGGTCAGTGGCGCTTGGTTGAAGACACTATCTGCCCTGGATGGACATCTCTGGGATGGTGAGAACCGGTGGCTGGATGTCGCGGGGTTGCCAAGAAGATGCCAATTTTTTCCTTTTTCCTGAGTAACAACACCCTACTTTGTTTAGGGAAGCAGCACACCCAGCTGAAAATCCAATTCTCTTGTACGGCGGAGCGGCTGGTGACACAGGTCCAGATGCTGGGATGCTGATGGGGGGTCCTGGAGTGGGAGGTGTCAGGAGGCTTTCCTGACCCACAGCAGCCCTGGGCCCTTGTCCGGCCTTCTTGCCCGGGGCATGACACCTGGAGGGAAAGCAGCTTCGGGGGCCCGAGGGCCAGAAGGCAGAGTCCTGGCGTGTCAGGCAGGCCTGGGCCAGGCTCCTCGGAGGATGTCACAGACCTGCTGCCCATGCAGGGACCACCCACCTCTGAGCCCCACGCAGATTTTCCTCCATAGCCGAGTGAAATCCTGGTACAGCGAGTGAGGCAGTCAGAGGCACCTTTTGTGGAAGGAGGACAAAGCTGGAGAGAAAGAGGTTTTCCTAAAGGCACAAGGCGCTGATTCTGCGTTAGGGATAATTCCTAGGAGTGTGGTTGCTGGTGGGTGGAAAACTGTAGCCAGAGAATAAGTGGGAATGGCACTTGCTGGTATTTAACTGATTCGTTCACGAATGGTCCGAACCGTTCCAGTGAAAAGAACATTTCGGACACAGAAGTTTTCATCCTGCCTGACAATGAGCATGACCGTGGGCTGTTCCATCCTTCCTGGGCGACAGTGAGAGGGTCTCAGGCCCTTCCGGCCCTGTGCTGGCATTTCCCCAGGGTGTGTGCCCCATCCTGAATAGGCTGGAATGCCTCTGGGTGCAGCTGAGCCTCTTGAAAAGGGAAGAGACATGTGATGTGCTCTGGCTGAACAGGAAAACGAGGGAGGATAGGGAGAGGGGCCTGGAGGTGAGGAGGATGGTGAGCAACACTGGGGACAGAGGAAGTAGGGTAACACCAGGGACAGGGGGACGGAGGGTAACGCCGGGGACAGGGGATGGAGGGTAACACCACTTCTCCAGGTGCCTTTGGGGGATGCTGCCGCCTCTCGCACCCCAGAGTGAAGTCAACAGGATTCTGTCCCGAGGAGCCCCAGAGCCTGGCAGCTGGGATTGTCGCAGTATGAACCACTGTTCACTAGCTCTGCACCCTGGGACAGGCTCCCTGGTGTTTCCACCCTGGTTTCCCATCTGGACAGTGGGACCCTGAGTGTCCCCGTCCCAGCTGCGCCCAGAGCCCTGGACTCCAGCGTGTCGTCGGCACTCATTAGCGTTTCTTTTGTTGTGGTCCGTGGACGAAGTGGCTCTCTCTTTGTGTGTTCACAGCCCTCCTGCTCACTTTACCTTCTGGGAACACTTTTTACATAGCTTCGTATGTGGGGAGGACTCGAGTGATTAATGGAATGTTTCATCAGGTGCAGTTCTTCTGTTTCTCAGTTTTGACACAACATTTGGTGAAATTTCCAGGGACTCCTGTGGTCAGCCTCACGGTTTCACTCTGTCGCTTTCTAATGCAGTATTCTTTGGGAGTCTTTTCAATTAAGCGCCATCATTTAAAAATAAGTTTTATAATATGCAGTTTCAGGTTAATTCTTTACCTTTGTGTCTCAGGCAGTAGCTACCTACCTGTGAGTAGTCACAAAGGTTCATGCAGTTTTCTCTAGCTGTCCCTAGCTCGTAGCTCAGCAGGTCCCTTCAGATGAGTCAGCCAGCTGTGTACCTGCATGTTCAGGATACTTGTCAGGGGCCTTCCTCAGAGCAAGACCGACGCTCACCTCATCCTTGGGACTTTGGAGCCCGCCCTGGAGAGACTCCAGCCACGTCCAAAGGGGCCGTCCGGGTCCCACAGGCTGGTGGGAGTGACTTCTGAGCCACTCCAGACCACACTTTGTGTTCCTACACCCCACAAAGCCACTTAAAGTGCCATGTTCTGGTGCTGTGTGCCTCACCAGTGTGCCACACAAGCCTGCACGGGGATCTGAGCGGGCGCTGCCTTCCTCAGGCTATGCTGGAGTTTTGGGGCAACTGGAGCACTCCTGGCTGTGATTCTCGCCACTCTCTGGGCTTCCCTAGAGGGTCTCACCTGCAGCGTGAGGACCACATCGGCAGCCACTGAGGAGTCGTCAGGTGCAGCGTTGGTCCCACTCAGTCCTTCTTGACTTTGGTGAGAGAGTAGACAGCAAAACTTCAGCTGGGAGCCCCAGGCCTTCTCTGCTTGGGGCCCTGGGACTGACATAGCACAGATCCTGCCATCCACGTGCTGGGGGCCCCGCCGTGCGGCTCCCTCCTCTGGTCAGGGGCTGCACCCTTGGGCTGTGCAGCTCCTGGTTCTCACACTCAGGGGCCCAGGGAGGGTGGTGGATGAAGAGAGAAGGAGAAGGGTGGCAGTTTGAGCCCAATTGTGTTGGCTTCATCTTCCGCCTCTTGTCCCTAAGTACATTGGCAAACTTTTCCAGGTGAAAACTCAGAAGGGATTTTTAATGACTGGAATCTGTGAATTCCATGGAAGCCACGTCTGTCCACCTCTTTCACCCACCTCATTTCTCCCCGTTGGGGCTGATTTTGGCAGCGTTCATAGGGGCAGGGACGGAAGGGGTGGGGGCCAGCCGTCGGCCCTGTGTCCCTCCCTTCCTCCCCTCAGCGCCACAGCATTTCGGTGTCATCCCCTTCCGTGCACGCGTCCTCATGAAAACCAAGTGCGGCTGGAGGGAGATGCCTGCGCCCACTCCCGTGACCTTCCCGGCCAGCCTGGCTGCAGCGGCCCCTCGGCAGGCATCTTTCTGGTGCTGCCTCCGTGCCCCTCCCATCACCTGATGCTCGTGTTCCTGAATCTTCACGCCTGTGCTCTGTGCAGCCACCTCACGGGCTCCCTGGGAAGGAAGACAGTGTCTCACGCCGGTCAGAATGCTCTTCTCTGTCCACTGAATAGTCCAACACAGAATCATTCCTCTGTGATTATTTGTGCTTTGTTATGTAGAACTGGAATAAAGAAAAAGTGAATTTAGACATTACAGCCATCAGGTTGAAGCTTAGTAATTGCATTAGGGAATTAAATGGAAACATTTGAGCTTCTCGAGTTCTAATTCCACATCTTCGTATCCCCATCACCCCATACCCAGTGTCTAACAGAGCTCTTGGTCTAGGAGTTTCTTGATAAATGCTTACTGAATTGAACTGGACTGAGCTTAACATTCCCACCCAGAGTTAGAAGCCAGTCCCTGAATAAATTGCATTTAGAATATGAGTTTGACGTTACTGTGGTAAGGGGTATCCTACACATCATAATTCCTAGTCAATATCGGGTATTTAGTCAAATAGACTCAAGTATAGAGAAGCATAGGCCCATCTGGCAAAAGGGCAAGGCACGCTGCTTTAGGTCCAGGTCCCCAATATCAACTATGAAAATAAAACGTCAACTCCAATGACAGCCCTGTCCTCAGCTGGTCACTGTTTATGCTAACAATTATAAACAGCTTGAACTTGCTGTCCTGAGAGGCAACACACCCTCCATTCTCTCTGCAGTGTAGCTGCCTTGGTGGATGGAACATGCCCCTCCTCCCTCCCTCTCCCTATCCCTCCCTCCCCCCTCCTCTCTCCCTCCCTCTCCCCTCCTCTCTCCCTCCTTCCCCCCTCCTTCTTCCTATCTTCTCTCACCTTTCTCCCCCCACCTTCTCTCCTGGACAAGGGGCAGAAGAAAGGAGACCTCCGGAATCTTCTGCTTCATCCAAGCAGCTTGGGGGCAGCATCAACAGCTGCAATTTGGCTGCCCCAGCAGGTGCCTCAGGGCAGCCTTTCTAATGGGAATCCTGGAATCATGTCTTTCCTTAATGTGTCCTAAAGGCTGGAGGACATGAAGTGAAACAATGCTCCATGCTCAGTCCTGTGATTTTGTGTAATTATTGGACTTACTTTGAAATTAAACTAAATGATACCCAAGGTAGAGCATGAAAAAAAAGAAAAAACAGGCTATGGTGTTTGAAAAACAAACAAAACCGTTTGGTTTGTTGGTTTGTTCTTAGACCTTCACAGGCTCCTAGGTCACACGTTTCAGTTTCTTAGCAAGTGGCATTCTCTGCAGAAGCTGTGTCAGTCTGTTTGATGATGTCAGCCACAGCAGAAAGAAGCACTCCGTAGGCCCCGTGCTCAGCACCTTGGCGTGAGCTCCTGCCATCTTCTGTTCATGCTCATCACAGCTCTGTGCAGTGGGCATCCTCCTGACCCCTGTGGGAGGATGGAGGATGGAGGCGGAAGGGTGAGTGATGGCAGGATCACATGAGGGGTCTCTCCCGAGGTAGGGAGGGGAACTGGCCCAGGACCTTAGTGCCCATCGCATCCTTCTTCCTCCTCCTCTGCCTCTCTGTGACTGTTTGACTCAGGCTGCAGGGACAGACATGAGTATGTGCAGAGCCTGTGTGCATCCCTGGGAATGTGTACTCATATTGGCAGGGAGGGATGTGAGTGTGTACAGAGCGTGTGTGCACACCTTGGCGGTGTATGCCGGCGTTGGCAGGGACAGATGTGAGCGCGTATGGAATGTGTGTGCACACCTTGGGGATGTGTGCTGGCATTGGCAGGGACAGATGTGTACAGAGCGTGTGTGCACACCTCGGGGTGTATGCTGTTGTTGGCATGGACAGACGTGAGCGTGTACAGACCGTGTGTGCACACCTGGGGGTGTGTGCTGGTGTTGATAGGGACAGATGTGTACAGAGCGTGTGTGCACACCTGGGGGTGTGTGCTTATGATGTTTTGTAACCGGCAAATACGTGGCCTGTTGCATCGGGCGGCCCTGCGCCCATGCTGAGCCCGTCAGTGGCCCTCGGGTTGGGGTCTCCATCTGCCCAGACAGCACTCGAGTGGCTTGAGGTTTCAGATTCTTCCTCTACGGATACTTGGGCCTCCTCAGGACCAAACATCAGAACCAGCCAACTGCAAACTACAAGAACGTTCAAATGCATCTTCAGTAGGAAAAACAAAAGCAATTGGAAAAATTTTCCAACGTGACCCCGTGGTTAAGCCGTTAGATACTCCAGCCAACAGATTGAGTCACTTTAAAATTCACACCAATTAAAATGGTTGTGAGAGTTGCAGAGCTTTACCGCTAAACCTTGAAATAATTGAAGCATTCTGCTCCACTTGCTTACAAACTAGAGTTGGGGATACCTTTCAGTCCAAAGTAGCAACCTTCTAAATCCAGCTTAGATGCGAGGCTCCCACTGACACAGGAAGAGACAGTGGCCCTTGATTATTCTCCTGTGTTCAGATACTGTGTCATTTCTTTTTTTCTTTTTTTTTTTTTTTTTTTTTTTGTATCCTGATCATCACTTCTGCTTTTCCAATTCAAACTAAAGGGAGTTTAGTTCTGTTTTGGAGAAGCTGTGGTTAGTGGTTTCTTTTCATGGTTTGCTTAATCTCTTAAGTCTGGTGCTTACATTACCCAAATAGACTTTTCTTTAGTACGACAGTGCCATAACCCAGGGCTTCTCCCTCCATATCTTCTCCCCAGGAGGCTCCCTAGGAATGGGTGCTGGAGATCCAGCCCCTCTCCATGTGCCGTTTTCTTTGAGTCCAAGGTAGCTTTGGCTCAGAGAAGAAAAGAGGCCTCCGGGTTAGGTGCCTCTGACTGCTTGCTTGTGAAATGTTTAATGATAAGGCGACTTCCAAACTAATTTACACATTGATAGTTGTAGCTTGAAGTATCACCGCAGTCATAAGAACAAGAAACACTCCCATAAAGTAGATAAGCAGAAAAAAGCCATAGAAGTTTAATAAAGCGCAAATAAAATGGTGTTGTAAGAATGTCCAGTGGGAAATGCTCTCAGTCCAGCCAGATCCAGCTGTGGCGTCAGTCCAGCTGTGGCGTCCTCCTGTAAAAACATTCAGCCACGTGTGGCCCTGATCGCAATCACTACTCTGAATTGTGATCCAGAATGTTGTTGGGGGCCGATGCCGGGACTGTTCCAGCAGTTGAGTCTGATTGGGCGTCACGGTGGTGATGTGCTTAGCGCGGCCAGCTGGGCTGAGTGGTGGCCACCCGTGCACTCGCCACGTGCAGCCGTTATTCTGGTGATGGGGTTGCATGCGGCGCGGCTTGTCCACCTGGGCAATTAAAGTACTGGGAACCCAACCGCGGGCGGGTGCCTCCCGACATGGGAGCTGTCTTTTTTATCCAGGGCCCTGTGGCGCTGCAGACCCCTGCCGCCAGTCTGAGCTCACAAGGAGGTACCGGAGGGCTCTGCTGGGGCATGGAGGTCCCTGAGCAGGTGGTCACTTATTGCTTGTGGAGTGGTCCATGGCCTGTGAGTTTATTCTCGGGGTTTGTGTGGGCGAGGTTAACCAGTTCACAGCTGGGCACTTACCCCTTACACAGGTGACACTAGTTAAAGTGGAATCTATATTAGCTCACACGGGAGTGTGTGAGGAGCTGGGAGGGTGGGGAGGCTTGGCCCTAGCACTAGATCCCGGTCTCCTGACGTTTCTGCGTCTTCCAGTTGAGGGGCCGTCAGAGCCGCTGTGGGTCCTGAAGACAGGGGGTGCCATATGGACCAGGGGATGCAGAAGCCTCTAGAGGCTGCGGGAGGCAAGGAGACGGTCGCTTCCCCAGAGCCAGCCCTGCCGCCACTTCGACGTTAGATGGTGGGACCTGTTTTGGACTCCAGCTTCCAGAAATGTGAGAAAATAAGTCAGTGTTTAGGGCGCTAAATTTGGGGTGATTTAGTGGAGAAATAGAAAACTAGCCCACAAAGGTGCACGCATTGAAATGTGCTCTGTCCAGGTGTTCACAGTGGTGTGAGGGGGATGGCATCGGGGTTCTGGGAACTCTGCAGTTTTACTGAAGGAAGGGGGCTCGCCACGCCTTTCCTCATATAACTGAAGGTATGTATGCCTGCCACACTGCCCAGGAGACAGGGACTAGAATTCTGACTTTATTTCTTATGGGAACCAAGCCACAGTCAGAACACGGTGAGGGCCGAGACGAGCTTCCTACAGCCTGAACTGGGAAGAGGAATCGCAAGTAGTTTGTGTTTTTCTACACAGACCTGTCCTTTTCAGGTTTTGTTAAGTTTTGGAAAAAGGGAGAAGCCAGGCACACCTCGGCGAGGGACAGTGTTTCTGGAGGTGGTGCGGCTTCAGCCTGAACGTGGCCGTGTGGTTGGGAGGCTCAGAAACTGCCCTCCAAGGGCACTCATCTATTCCTTATTGCAGTAATACCTTGTTTACAGAAATCCACAGAAATTACAGTGCGGGAGGCTTCTGGTCTGGATGGGTTTGGACCGAGGTCACGGGGTGTTGTCCCAAGTGCTAATCCTGATCTGGCAGAGGCTCTGTTCCCAAACAATTATTCCACAGTTTCAGAGCCTATATCTGAGTGATAGTCTTTTAACTTTGTTGCATAAAAGGAAACAAAGTATGTCTTGAGGGTCCAAAAATCCATGTGGTAATCATGGCTGTAAACTCATACCTGGGGCTTTGGGATGGAGTGAAAACCACCGTCACCTGGCGTGGACGCTGCGTGGTATTTTTAGCGTGGCGGCCTGCTCGTGCCTTGAACTCTATCTGCAGTGTGAGCAACAGCTGTGCATTTGAGAAATGTGGACAGGTCAGCTTGCTCCTCCAGGGGCCTGCAGGCATCCGGGTGAGGGGCCTGGGATGAGGCCACATCAGTGGGAAGGAGCTTGGTTGTGTCAGCAGATCTGTCTGTCTCTACAGGCCCGCAAGCCAGCCAGAACCCAGTTTTCCTTTGGTCATCTAATGCCAGAAAAAACCTGTTTCTTAGAGATTCTCATAATTTATATTAATGAACCATTTGACCGTACCTAAAATGTTATAAATGCATGAGGCTTTACAACTTGGCAGATGTGTAACTCACATGTCGTTGTATCAAACTGTTGAAGATATTTGTTTCACTTGAAGGTTTTTAACATTTTATGTGCAAAGCAAATGCCAGTAGCATTTTGAAGGAGTATTTTGGAATTTTAAACACAGTGGGATAGTGCTGGGTCTCTGGGATACTGGTGAGGTGGACGTGACCTCAAGCTCTTGTAGCTTGCAAGCAGGATTGTTAAATTGTCACAAGTGCAGTGCTGGAAAGTCAAAGTGGATTTCTGTAAATGAGGTATTAGTGCAATAAGGAACAGATGAGTGCCCGTGGAGGGCGGTTTCTGAGCCTCCCAGACACCCCAGGAGGAAGCGGGGGACGGGGGCAGTTACCCACCAGAACCTGGACGGTGAAGCTGGGTTTGCTGGTGGCCCTGCTTGGCAGGTCATTACGTGCAATAAGAAACAGGTGAGTGCCCTTGAGAGCGGTTTCTCGGCCCCCTTCAGAACCGCAAGTGGAAGACGCTCCAAGGTGGGGGGTGGGGGTTTGGTTAATCCACAGGAGCCTGGATGGTGGAGCTGGGTTTGCTGGTGGTCCTGTGTGGCATGTCATTACATGCACTAAGGAACAGGTGACTGCCCTTGAGGGCGGTTTCTCGGCCTGCTTCGGAACTGCAAGTGGAAGACGCCCCAAAGTGAGGGGGGGCTGGTGGTCGGTTATCTAGTGGGGCCGGATTTGCTGGTGGCCGCTGCGTGGCAGGTCACTGCGTGGAGCGATGGGAGGTGAGTGGAGTGGGAATAGAGGATGCACCCTCCACAGCTACTGCTGGGAGTTGGCTGTGGTAGCAGAAGGGGCATAGAGGGATTCCCATCAGGGGCAACACGACTGGGGTCCCACGTGTGGTGGATGCCGAGGTGTGGCTATATGTAATCTCAGTCTGCACAGCCGTCCTGGTGAGTGGGTTCAGTTACCTTCCCATCTCACATTTGAGAAATCTCGGGGGCTCACATCACAGCTAGGTGGGTTGGAAGTAATGTCTCAGGCAGGACGTTGGCCCCAGAGCCCAGATCTTACCCGCCCCCGCTCTTTTCAGTCCACCAAGCTTGTAGAGAGGGTTGTATGGTGGTGGGTGGCGGCTGAGAAACCAACACAGTAGAAGGCGGGGAGGAACTAAACCAGGCAGGAGACACAGGCAGTGCTTGGGAGGTCTGCACGGGGTGTGGGTGTGGGAGACACCTCTGGGCCAGTGAACCCCGTTCTGTGCTCCTGGCTTGCCCAACCTTGGCCCTCAGCCACATGCTGCGTGCTTTAGGTGAAATCTCAGTCGCTCGTGTGGTGCGGGCATCTTTTCTCCCTGGCTTTGCCTCTCTTTAAATCACGGAGTCTCAGTGGGGATGACGGGGCGGATGGTTGTCCGTGGAATTTGCCCTCCACCTCCCCATCCTTGTCCTGTCCTGTCTGGCCTGTTACCTGAATCTGTGTCTCTTCAGAGCCTGCAAATGAGTGGAGGCCACGACAGCCTCTCGCTGACCGACCTCTCAAACTTTTATTCATCAGAATAGTGTTAAATGCCGATTCCTAGGCACCCCCCTTGGACTCTACGCCTGCCTAGCATGGGTACTTTGGGGGAAGGTACAGAGGATTGCTGGGCTGTTCCAGGGGGGAATTTGCATTGTTGAATGTCTATTGTGTTCCTTCCAGCACTCTACTTTCCACGCACACGTGGCATTAAACCTGGAAGACCTCTGGGTGCTGTGCTGGTGAGGAAGCCCCGGCTGGACGAGGGGCTGCTGGGGCTCGGACTTGATTCCTGGGCTGGGGGCTGCGAGCTTATTCTCTTCAGTGGGTCTGCTGATGGGATGCCCTGAGAAGTCCTGCTGTGCACTCAGGGGAAGGTGCAGAGACAGGCTCAGAAAAGACAGACCATGGATTTAAAAATTCCTACTGGAAAATCTTTTATGTGCAAAGTAATTTGCATCTAACTGAAGACAATCATTGCTTGAATAATTGGTTTGTTTACAAAGTTGGTCCTATGAACAGATTAAAGTTTTCATTCATGCCTTATCTATAATGTGAATAGGAGCTATTACCGCAACTTAAATTAGCTTTAAATTTCGTATCAGATTGCAGTCCAGATTACAAACGGCTGCTTGATAATCTAATTGATAAAACGGAGGAATTTAGTGCTTGGAACCCAGAGTGAAGGGAACAGAATTGCTTTGGTTTCTCAAAAGGGTGTTGACTGAGTGGTGACCTGGGGTGAAGAGAAGTGGCTAGAGTCATTACACTCGAGGAGATGATCTGCCCCCGCCTTTCTCAGCTGTCTTCTGGACAAAACAAAGGGTGATAAATGGAAAAAATTCAGCACTGAGTTCGTCTATGCCCTGAGCTTCTCATACAGTCATTAATGGGCTGTATCTGTGAAGCCTCCATACAGGCACAAAGGAATTAGGCTAGAGTAAGGCGGCCGGCGACCTCTGGCGTCTGGACCGCGTGTCACTTCCTAAAGCCCTTTTGGGTGAAATGACAGTGGCAATGTCGTTGTTCGGAGGAGTGTAATCTCACGTATGAGATGCAGATTTTAAATGATGCAGATTTTAAACACCAAAGTCAGGAAGCTTGGTGGGAGTGGCTGTCTTCCAAGTGGTTTTCTGTGCAGCCATGGATGAGGCGTGGATGTGTCATCTGTTGGTGAGATCCACTGGTGAAGGGGCTAAGCAAACCATGGAGGTCGGGGGTGTGAAGCTGCATCTCTTCTGGCATCCCAAGTAAATACCTGGGATCCCATCTCCAGCCTTTCAAAGGACACAGACGAATATAAAATGCAGATGGGAGAGTTCATAATTTGGGCATCTCTGTTCTTTTGAAATCAAAGTGCAAAGAAAAAGTTTTGCCTTGAGGTCTTAACCCATACTTGTTTTTCTCCTGAGGTTTTAAGATTTTCTTAACTGCTTTTCTCTCCCCCAATCCTTGAGGAAGTTCTATCTTCATATCTTCTTAAAAGGTATGGTTAAAAGATATGGTTAAATTCAACACTGAAATATAAAAACATGCTTTCATATTTTTCTTGAAACTGATGTATCTGACATTGGTGAAGAACTAACTGGGAGTATTGGTTTATTTTTATTTTTTTGAGACAGTCTTGCTGTGTTGCCCAGGCTGGAATGCAGTGGCACGATCTTGGCTCACTGCAGCCTCACCTCTTGGTTCACGCCATTCTCCTGCCTCAGCCTCCTGAGTAGCTGGGATTATAAGTGCCTGCCACCATGGCTGGTTCATTTTTGTATTAGTAGAGACGGGGTTTCAACATGTTGGCCAGGCTGGTCTTGAACTCCTGACCTCAGGTGATTCGCTCACCTTGGCCTCCCAAAGTGCTGGGATTACAGGCAAGAGCCACCACATTCGGCCTGGGATATTCTTGATTATAATTGTAACATATCCCTTTAATAAAAACAAAACAGAACAACAACAACAACAAAACAGCTGTCTGAAAAGTCTCGAAATTAAAGAGCTCACTTGGACAGGGATTTGGACACCAGTTGAATGGCCCAGCACACCATAGTTACATGGGCCACTCGGCCTGTTAGGTCCTTAGGGTATTTGAAGTCATATGGATATTTGCATTTCTGCCTCTGGATATCGTGTTAGTATTCGGCTAGTGTTTGAGGGCCAGGCTCAGATCCGGGAAAACAAGAGCCCCTGCCCTCACGGCACTTCTCTTCCATGTGTGTGTGTTAGGAAAATAGAAAGCATAAGATATTTTTTTCAATGAGCTGGGAAGATGGAAAAACAAGCTTAAGATGTTTACTTGTTCAGAAGAAGGGAAGTGCAAGGAACACTCAGCTTTGTTGCTGCTGAAGGAGGCCCCTGGTGGAGGCTGTTTCAGAGGTGGGGTTTCTCTGAGAAAGGTGGTAAGAGGCCAATAGGAT